>NW_005187591.1:757134-789565 GCF_000239375.1 Pundamilia nyererei
CCCCAATGACACCACAACACAAGAAAGCTGTTTAAGGCACTTACAATGGAAAAAAATCAAGCACTGCAATAAATTCACTCAAAAATTCAATACTTGTGTGTGGGCTGTCTATGTATGATCTTCATCTGAGCATGTAGCATGAAATTATTATTATTTTTTTGCTACAGTATCTGTCTGCACAGACAAAAATAAGCATAACCTGCATTTAAAGTGACGAATCGGGATTTCATGTATGACATACAACATAATTGAGGAGGCAGCACAGCTATTTCACTGTGTACATAAATGTTTAATGTATATTTGTGTATGTGTTGTGTGTGTGTCCTTTGCCCACCCGCTGCCTATTCTTGTGTTGCTTTTATTCCTTAACCCATTTATGTTTTTCAAACCTTTTGATGTTGAATGTATCTGGTTACTTAACAACCGTACATGTGCACATGCGCACGTACATAAGCTTTAATCAGGTTGTGTCACTGAGACGTTGAGAATAAGATTTGTTTTTCTAGAGAGACAAAAGAACATGAAACATTCATAAACAGCCAAACTCTATTTGTTTACATAAACATCGGTGCGTGTGCGCACACACACACACACACACACACACACACACACACACACACACACACACACACACACACACACACAGAAAGAGCCCCATGAGCAGTGTTTCCTGCAGGTCCAGACCTGACTGTCCCTTCCGGTGTAATTTAATTTGCACTCCCATAATTCTCTGCTTCTCTGGTGGCTGTGTCTCCAGGGCTCTGTCTCAACATGTTGATCTCCTTTCTCCCTATATCTGTCACTGTCTCTGTCTTACTTTCACATCCTCTCTCTCTTTGTCTTCCTCCCACCTGTGTCAGAGCTCTGAGGAACCAACATCACACATATATGTCCAGCATCTGTCTCTACGTTACCTCCACCCCTCTCTCTCTCATCCTCGTAGACTTTTGTCGTCCATCTAGGGGCCTTGTTCTCGCTTCCCCTCTGCCTTTCTGGAAACGTGGGTGTTGAGCTGCTCGAGTGGTAGATACTCATCTAGGCTAAGGTCCTTTCCTCCCTTCAATTACAGGCCTGTCCACATAGATCACTGTGTATGCTCCTCCTCCATGCCTGTCTGGTCCTTTGCTTACTCAATCACCTTTTCTAATCTATTGCTTTCTGTTTCAACAAGACTCTTCAGCTGAGCCCTCATTTCATTTAGTTGTTTAGGTTTATGTGCTTCCACAGAGGCACTAAACACACAAAACAGCCACGGCTTGTGGAAACCGGTGTTGTTAGTTTATCAAGCATGTGGTCATAATGTCTTAGGTAAACTGAAGTAATGAGACAATAAAACTGTATCTGCGAAGTCAGAGAATCACCATCAGCACGAATACAGTTTTTTTTCTGAAGGAAGCATTAATGTTTTTACCAGTTTTCTTGTTAAGACATCCAATATTTGAGTTTTAAAGTTTATTTCTCTCCTTAGGGAGGCAATAACACAACAAATTCCATTAAAAACTGGAATTTCTGCATAGTTTGAGCTTACTTATGGGTGGGAATTGCCCATTTGTGATAGAACTGTGGACATGGGATATTTTTCAGAGAACATCAGACTTTCCCATATTTTGGTTAGTAGTGTCATCTAAACAAAAGCTGCAATAACAGGTATTAATAATGGTTTGAGATTTTATTTGGTATATCCAATAGAGATGGACCAATCCGATATTACGTATCGGTATCAACCTAAATTACTGGATCGGATATCGGAGAGAAATAAAAAATGAAATCGATCCATTAAATATCACGAAAGCGCCTCACAAAACTTGCGACATGGCGTAACTCAGCTCATAACCTTAGCACGTCGGAGCAGTATGCGTCACGTGATAGAGCGGCTGTGGCATGCGAGACCTGCGAGAACATTTGGAGCCTCGCTACGTGCTGCCAAATCGGCATTTCATCTCCGAGAAAGTTATCCCAGGGAGAACTTAAGCAAGTGTGTAAATTCATCTCTGAATGTTTGTAAAGCATTCCCACGTTAAGCTTAACAGCCGATATATGTTGCGACTGCCTCTTCTCTCTCCCTCCTTCTCCTGTCGCTACTTCAGTCATGAAACTGCTCAATGATTGGCTGATCGGCTTTTCTGTCGCGAGTCTGTCTCTCTTGTTTGTTTTTGGCCCACTTTGCACCAGAAAGAGGAAACCAGCAGCTGAACAACAGCAGCATGTTTATGCTTGATCAGCTGTTGTTAGAATGTATTTAATATTACTTTCTACTCAAGGATCTTTTTCTATGTAGCTGACGCTGGTAACTGTGCAGGGGCGGATCTAGCAAACTTTAGCCAGGGGGGCCGATAGGGCATTAACGGGGAAAAGGGGGCACAAAGACATACTTTTCTTTCTTATTCTCATTTAAAATGTCGAGCTTTTAATAAATAATTATCTGAATCTTACACCCAAAGTTTTAATCTGATGTAAAATGTATAGAAGTCCATTACTGTATATAGCAACTATTAAGTTGAACATACTCTAGTAAGCTATACTACTTTTTCCTTTGGGAAGGTACCATCTGTGCAGTCTGCAATTCTGTTGAAGAAAGATGTTGAATCTATTCAATTATTGTGGAAAAATAATTGATTTCTGTGCATTTTTTTTAACATGTGCATTAAATTAAAGTTGTTTACGTCGATTAAGCATCACGAGGCGGAGGGTGGGGGGTGGTTCCCTATTTTTGTTTTGCTGGGAGTTGGCAACCCTATTAGTTAAGTTGCTTAATATTTCCGCTATGTACTATTTAAAATATGAGAATGGGGAGGATTGAATAGGTTTAAGTTTATTAGATTGATCAGTATTGCTGAACTATGAAATATTTTTGTGGACAGTGTATTTTTTGCATACAGGTATAACAGAATAGCTTTAGTGTTTTTTTTTAAAACTTGAGTATGAATTTATACAAAATGCAGCAAGATATTAAAAAAACAGTTTTATTGATTAAAAAATACACTATACTGGATTCATATCGGTATCGGTAGATATCCAAATTTATGATATCGGTATCGGACATAAAAAAGTGGAATCGTGCCATCTCTAATATCCAAGAACTGGAACTGATCCTACTGAGAACCAAGTAATCAGCATGGGTCATTAGATAACATTTTTGTAACATTTTACAGTAGTCTGTGTAATGATAGTCATACCCAACCAAAATGCACCCCACTATTTTGAAAAAATCAAAACAAACACGGCATTTAAAGAAGAAGGTGATCAAGAGCCACACAAAAATTTAATAGGTCCCTTCTTTTCACGTGCTCCACCTCTCTGCCAAGTTTCATGTCAAGCAGCCGGGCAGTGTTTGCCTAATCCTGCTTTCACACAGACACACAAACCAACAAATGGCAATGAAAACATTACCTCTGCCAAAGAAAGCTTCAGCCGAACTATATGGAGTCTATTACAATAGATCTCTGTGTGCATGCAATATACCTTTTGTCCTGATATTTCTCCTCAGCGTGACAGAGCGGATACATATATTTGTATATAAAAACTTTAAAGGTGAATATTGTTTGATTTTAGCGGTATGCATAGTGGAACTCTGTAAATAATCACCTTTCAGTTCTCTTTCCTCTGTTGATCCAGAGACAAAGAGTAGTAGAAATTCCCATCAAAGACTGCTGAATAAAGCACCAGCATGTGCTGTATCACAGAGCACATGCTAAGCTAACCTGCATGTTTCTAGTCTTTTACTCTCACCATCACACATCAGAGGTTTTGTACTGTGATCATTTCCGACCATATTTTATGCCCAAGTGTTTGTTCATTTAAAAACTGCAAGTTGTCCTTAATTTGATTATTTCATCTATGTTCCACAGCCCTGATTTAAAGCAAAATGAGTGCAGTCTGCCATTAGGGTGATAGGTTTCAAACGTTTACCCATTCATACACTGAGTCTGGGATCTCTGGGCGGTCACTGGTACTGGAGCTTTAAAAAGGCAAACCGATTCAGCATGTGCTTCTGTTAACACCTTTTATTTTAATAGAGATGTATGCTATGAGATAAGCTGTTGTTTGATGAAATTAACAGCTTTTTATATAAATTAAATGAACGAACGCTTTGTCAAGGCACATAACGTACAGATGGTTCTGCTATCAACACAGACAGCATGGGCCTAGTGGATGTCCTCCACTTTTGTCTCTCAAATTTAATCAGGGCTCTGTTGCTTTTCTGCACAGCTCAAACAGATGCAGGGAAACTCCCCTTCATATGAGCTGCCAGTGTTTGTTTCTCCCCAGGCAGGAGATAAGGGAATGTGTCTGTTCAAGAAGAACACAGCAGCACTCCCATGGAAACGCCTCCTCATCATCCTCAATTCCCTGTCTACACAGCACAATGAGACCATACAGTTCCCTCCTTCACTGCCTGGACCCTCAGCTCCAATCAACACATCCGCAACTTTTTTTTCTTATATATATATTTTCTTTATTTCCTTCCCTGGACCACTGCTCTGGCAGAGATTTTCTAATTATTCACCCCCTGTTTCAAAAAGTCAAGTGTAGGGCTGTATGCGTGCACGTGCAGATGTGTCTCATGGTCTTTTGTGCCTGTTGTGTGCAAACTGTTGTGCGCAAACCACACGTGTTCAGCCAGCTGCTTTAGGCGATAGCCTAACTTGACAAATAGTGAGATAACAGTTGCAAATCCATTCTTTTACTGTCCTCAATTCAGTGATATGCATGTCATAAACTAATCAGGACTTTTACAAATGCACACTTGGCTATCTGTCTCTCCTCTCCGCTCTTTCACTGGTATGCTTGGTTGAATGAGTTGGCGAGTGGGTGATGTGTTATGTTTGATTTTCTGTGACAAAGTGAAAAGAGAAAAAGGACAAGAGAGAGTGGAAATAAATTGATAACTGTATGAAATGCATTAAACATTGGAGATATAAAGTCTGCAAACATCAAGAACGTATTTGTTCATAATAACAATGCTTTTGAGGTGTCTAACATCCCATATCTATCCAAATCATCAGTATAACAGAAAAGATCTGTATGTTTATGGGAAGACTTTGTGTCCAGGATTTGTCTGTGTACGTTTTACGAAGGAAGATGACAAATGGATGAACTAAAATCAATGTTACAAGCTTGATTTTAAAACACAAACCCTCTGAGACAGAAACATACTCGGCAGTTTGCCAAACTGTCACTGAATTCGTTCTATTGATTTCTGTTAAAAATGTGTGCAACACAGTCTGATTGCAATTTGTGAAATGGCTTTTGTAGTATTTCCAGATTCAATAAACAGCAGTGGTGTTAGTTGTGTTAGTCACGGGACTTTCACTTTAGAGACTAAAATCTGGTCTCGTAGACCAAAGTTTCTGTCACACCAAAGGATGAGATCTTGGTTTTTGGGTTGAAATGTTGCAGTCCCATCAGATAGTCTTTTAAAACATACCACATGGACAACATTGTAGACAGGGAAGGGATCTCACTATGCTCAAGTGCTACTGTGACCAGTCAGTGACCTTCTTCTTTGTGCTGGGATGTACAGTACATGTGAACTCAGTCCTTGTGCGTAAGCTTGACAATGGTTTATAAACCCAGATTTGTTTGTGTGATAGAAAGTGAAACAGGCTTATCTAACTGAAAAAAATAGAATATATTCAATAATAACTGTATTAATGTTTCTCTGTTGCAGTTAATTGTAAAGCAGGGAGTGGTAGTCTGTTCTACTCTGACATGATTTTAGAGTTATATCAATAAGCTGCAGTGGTGTAATACATAATAGAACAGGACATAAATTATTCTTTACATACAAAAACACATGAATTATGAATAGAATTAAGGTAGAAAGGTGGACTAAATAATTTAGTGAAGGACCGTGGAAGGCTAAAAAGGATATACACATAATTATCACAATGCTGCTTTATTTAGGATCGAGGAAAATCACATTTTTGGTGTCAGCTGAATATGGATATAATAGACAGATAAATACTGTTTTATTCAGTCTGATACATGTGTATGTGATTCCCTACAGCTGGACAGTATCCAAGCTGACTGCAGCTTTTTGTCACCTCCCCCAGGCTGCAGTCACAGGCTCATTCTCTCTCCAGACAAGAATTCATCTTTAATGATCCAACTTTCTGTCCATGCATGGATAGCATGCTAGTTTACCCTTATTTTTTGAGGTAGCACATAACCTATGAGGAAAAAAAGAACAACCTTAACCACCTATCTTTATCCTATCTTTAGCTTCCTTTAGATTATACCCAAAAGATAAACCCAAACATAACAATTTGAAGGTTGGTAAATATACATGTATGGGCATTTTGTCAAACTACTGACTTGTATCAGATTATCTACATATAACTGGAAGAGGTGATCACGAAATCATTCTAACAAGATGCCAGAAAAAGTGTTAATGGGGTTGTCTTCCAAAACACTCGAAAGCTTTTGTCCTCCCAAAGTGCATCAGTAAGTGGAACATGGAAGTAGCTAAGGTCTATTCCCTCAGCTGAAATGACACTGAAATTGACCGTTATGGTTACTGTCACAGTGAAAGCAACAAAAAGAAAGCAGGATAGTGATTTTCACATATAAGGTCACACAGGAAGCGTAATCCCTAATCCTATAAGGATGCCTTATAAGTGCAGCCACTCAACGATCTGTATTTGTCCTGCATACGTTTAGCCATATTTTTAAAGTCCTGCATTCAAATAGCTTACATTCTCCTTAGACTATCAACCATTTACATGTAAGGATTGGACCTAAATTACTGTTACGATCTTATTTTAATTATTGACAGATAAGTAGTATTGCTGTAAACTGACTGGTACTCAAATAAGGCTTTTCTACTTATTCATACACACATTCTTAAAAGGGCTTTTTTCCTATACTTAAGCACCTTGTCTAACATTTATATACACATAGATGCATTAGGGGCAACGTAAGGCTCAAGGATCTTTGAGCATGTGGATTGGAATAGCTGGGGTTTGAACCTGCTGAACTCGTGCAAGTTTAGCTTATTGATGGTGACTGACTGACACATTTTCTTACTATACAGCAGCCAAAGGAGCGTAATGAAATAAGAGCATGGAGTGTATTATATGCAACAGGGTACCCGCAATGAGGAGCAAAACTTTTTTCTTGCAAGTTCTTGAATGTGGGTCATCAGTGTGTTTGCACTACTTTAAACAAAGTCCTTTCTCACCTTTCTAAACTGCTAAAGTTTTAAGCATTCTCAAGTACATAGCTTAGTATTGTTGTGGTGTTCACCTTTACATTATATCAGCCTATAGACGTAAGCAGGACTTACTTTAAACTGCATGTAGCTTGGAAAGACTTGGAGCTGGTGTTACCTCTCTATATTGGAAGTAAGCCTGCAGAAATAAAAGGTGGGTAAGTGATAGGAAGGTGTAGCTGTAGCAAGGAGTTAGGATTGAGGATTATGTCCTCCTGATGTTTTAAGCACGTAATACCTGACACAAAAAATGCAATACAAAGAAATTGAGAATTTGTCCATAATTGCTAATGTTAAGTTCAACATGCAAATTAGAGCAGGTTATGTGCTTGTGTGTGTAACGTTTCCACAAGCAGTGGGACTGTGTGTGCACAAGCGAAGGGGTCTGTCTGCTTCATTGCATCATTGAGATTCTTGAAAATGAAAAGTAGTCAGTTTAAGCAGACGTTAGAGCTGCCTATTTAATCGGAGGTTAGAAATGGGACTGACATTTTTTGTTCTATTTGTACATCGTTCTGTTCTTATATTGTCAACTGACTGAATTTTGACTGAATGCTACAGCCAGCCTGGCGGTTAATGGTTAATGGTGGGTTTACAGCTACAGACGCCAGAAGTGGAAAACAGACAGTTCTCCTTCCGAAGCACTCTACTCTCTGTTCCTATCCGCTCTCATTGGAGGAGCAAATACTTCCTCCTAGCTAAACAAACGGTTGAGGCTCTTCATATTATTTACCTGATCTGATCTGAGACAATAGGCCAAAGCCTCAAAACAGAACCCAGAGCAGGTAGAGATTCCAGTTTCCACTCAGATTACTTGAATTGAGATACATTAAAAGGGTGTTATGGACTTCTTCATTTGTTGCCTATCTGAACTGCCTGAAGTGCAATTAAACTACATCTGTATTGGACAAGTGGGGTCCAAGATAAGAGAGGAGAAGAAGAAAAAATAAACTCATGGCAGCAATAGTAAAGTGAGCTGAGAAATCTACAGTCTGAGCAGAGAGACAGAAAGCAGTCACAGTTCCCAGACTCTGGTGACATTCTCACATTACTGACTCATCACCATCATCAGTAGCTCACAGCATGTCCTGATTCAGAGACAGCATAGCAGAAACAGTGAAGGAGGATAGATACATGTACATGCAGTCTAATGTGTATAAAATTGCACTGTAGTGTGCGCACACAGTATGAGCACGCATGTAATGTAGCACAACCGACAAAACATGCATGGGAGAGAGGCTCACAGCCAGCAGGTGACAGAAGCAAATGTAAGAGGGTTGGACATGGAGACAGAATGACAAATGAACGGTTAGATTAGAGGAAACACCAATGATGTGTGCAGCTTGATGGGATTGTGTCAGACATCCCTGACATCCCCTGACATACTGTATTTTCCCTGGGTTTTTGTACAAACAATTGATTTGAGCACCTAGTCCCCCATAATCCTTTCCATTTTAATCAGACCAGCATTTCTCTCACTGAATGAGTGTGTTTGCAATTGTGGAGTGTGTTTGCATTAGGGCGTAGTGGCACAGTGGGATGCTGTGCAGTAATTGTTTTCAGAGTCACTGAATGAAAATAGCTTTAGAGGTGAAATTTGAAATGAACTTTCCTTACTTTGAAGAGTTCGGTTGAAGATCGATACTGACCTCAGGACTGTCTGATGAGTAGGAAGCTGCAGCTTGATGATCATTCGCTTATTTTAGTAGTCACATGCGGAAGCAGCGTGTGGGAACCAGCTGTGTTGTGTTACGGGATTACTCCACACTAGAAAATAAAAAGTTGGGAAAACTCAAACTATCAAATCAGCAGGAAAATTTCATCATTTATGACTTGATTGTTGACTTTACAGGAATTCTGGCAACTTGAATTTTCTTGTCCATCTGTTTACATTATTGTTTTGACAGTAACAATAACATTTTTGGTTTGGCACAGAGTTTTAAACTAGACTACATTCCTAAAGCAACACTCCCATTCATCTCGGACCAGCAGTGAGAGTACACGAGCTTGTGACCAGTGTTGGGGTCGTTACTCCAACACTTTTTGTGAGAATAAGCAAAGCAAATAAAGCTAAAAATAGACATAAATTAAAATGGGCCAAAGTGAAGCAATCACTCTCCTTTCCTATCAAACAGCATTGTTAAAAAGCTCTGCTTTTTGTAGTCATAGGAAACTGTAGTTGTTTCTATTTCATGGGCTTGTTTGTGTCCTGCAAACAATTACTTAAGCTGGGTAAGATGAGAGTCCAGCAGTGTTTTCCGAGTGGTTTTTATTGTGGATAAACGTCTGGTCATTCAGGTTAAGCTGATGGGAGACCAGGTTGTTTCAGACTCTATGGAAACTAGCTAGCAAGTAAAGCAGCTTCAGTGATTCATCAATGTAAGTTTCTGCTTGCTAACCAACTTGGCCAATATGTGTGATGTAGAGACGATGGAATGTAAAAAATTGTTTTAATAACTCCTTTAGTACATTAGTGAGGAAAGCTCTGATGATGGAGCTCTTACTGTGTGCGATCTAATAAAACTTGAAGTTGACCAGGTGCAAGCTCAGCCAGCACTTTCAGATTAGCATCTATGAGAAATGACTTGGTTGAATGAATGTAATAAGTTTAACCAGCTATTCTGCCAACACTCCACCTTCATTTCTCATTAATAGTTTTAATTATTAATAATTATTTTAATATAAATTAAAAGAAATTGAGATACAGGTGTTTCTGAACCCATGAAGAATTGTTTTTATTGGATATGTGGTCCTCACAGGACAGCCATTATGCACATATGGTTTATAGAATATGATACCGGACATTAAAGAGAATATAAAGTATTTAAAATGAGCTTAAATTTGAATATATACAGCAGTAATATTAATCAATTTAATGTTGATGGAGAACATTTTTCTGCAGAATAAATATTTTTACTTTTGATCTAGTAATACAGTTTTGTTTGTAATGAGGTTTTTCATAGTGTTTTATTGCTTCTTTTCCCAAGGTTTGAAAATTCCTCCACCACTTGTCATTGTCAAGTAATAGTGAGCAATTCTTAGTAAAATGCTACATGTTTATTTAAATGTGGAAGTAAAATTATCGTAGGCATTTCAGGAAAGAGTGCAGAAAGGTGAAGATGTCTATGTAGAGTGCAGACATGCAGCACAAATGAGATGTTTTAAAGTGAGTCGGGTGTAATTGTCCCTACCTGCCTTTTTATACAAGTTACCAAGCACCACTCTATTACACGTTACTCGTCATTACATTTCTTAAAAGTAATGCAGCACTACAGAAGAAAGTAATGCATAATAAAGTAATATATTAAACACATTCTTACTTCACACTACACCGTGATATGATGTCAACGTGATCGCCATACTATTTCTGCTGTAGAAACTTGTACAGGTAGCTTTCTCTTAGCACTCTATCTGTTTAAATGCTTGCAAAGAGCCAATTTTTTGTGATGGCAGTATAATGCAGTTATTTCTTTTGTGAATGCAAGTTGCGCTTTGTCATTGCCCTTTTGTGCAATGAAAAGAAACCTAATGTCCATATCGCCACGCCTCAAAAGTTATAGACTGCTTCACCACTGTCCTCCTCCCTGCACAGAAAAATGGACTGATTGTAGCACAAGTGTCTGCCTGTCGTGCAAACAGAAGAACCTTTGTAACATAAATGACAACATACTTACATACATACAATATAGAGTAACATGTTATATTGCTCTATATTACTCTAGAGCACATTTTACCCAACACTGCTTGTGACCCACACCCATGAGGTTGTGGTTGTGTTTCTTCATAGGTACTAACTGTGGATCTTTATTTCATGTGTTAGGCAAACGTGCTAACGCCTACAGTATGGAAATATGTTAACCTTTCAAGGATGTTTATGTAGATATAAGGAATGCTGAATAAAAAATGAAGAGGACACAGCTGTAAGTTAGCTGAAACAAAATATCTTTCTATAGCGCAGTGGTTAACACATTTGCCTAAGAAGTGAAATATCCCTGATTTGCAACTGGGAGGAAACACAAAGCCAGTTTTGCAGGTTAGTGTTCAACTTTACTCAGTAGGATTTTTTTAAAGCTAGTAATACATGCCATTACAGCTAGAATTTTATTGTTAAACTCACAGAAATATTGTAATTAGCTAAAGTTTTGAGTTTTCTCATCTTAATTATTCATATTTCCTCAAATCTAGATTATGTTTGTTGTTTTTAACTTTGCAACGTTGCTTTAACATATTTACTATTGATGGAAAACTTGAAAAGCGAAACACTTTAATTTTCCTAGTTTGCAACTTATTCCTATTCTATATCATACCCTGTCAGCTGATTGTTTCGCCATTTTACTTGTTTTAAATATCTACACAGCTGGTTTTATTCTTCAAATTCCAAAAAACAAACAAAAAATATCCAAACTGTCACAGTTTAAATATAGGATTTTTTTCCCCCTGAATAAAAAAAATCTATTATCTAAAGAGTAGCCAATGATCAAATAACTTGTAGTCAAAGTAAAACGTTTCTAGACATTAACAGCAGGTAGGGGGTCACTGATGCAGCTGTTATTGCTTGTGGAATAAAGAAAAGGATGCTTTGATCTAAATGTTTTCCAGGTGGGTTTGAAAAGCCTCCAAAACAGCATTTAGACCATATTACACTAAACGCCTCCATTAAAACTGATGCAAATGAGTTTGTGTTGCCCTCTGAACAGCCCTCATTGTGAAGCCTAAGAGGCTGATTATTCACATCATTACTCCAGTGGCACCTAGCAACCACCTCGCCACCGAGGAGCCTTTTATGTTGCGTGACAAAAGCTTGAACGCAAGTATGTCAGACCTAAGTTTGGTGGTCCGATTGAGGATTCAGTAAGTGGGCTGAAACTGATCTCCTCCTCCCCACACTTCCTCTGGTTTGACAGAGTGGTTTTGGATGGAGCATGGAAGTGCAGGGAGAGAGGAGTTATTGATGGTTACAGGCAGAACATGGAAAAGGAACAAAGCAAGACAGAAGAGGGATGGAGTGGAGCTTGACCTGATGATGAGGGGTCGTATCAGCACATCTTCGAAATGCTTTTTTCACCTGCTGTATGTGTATGTGGATGAAGCAGATGGTGGAACAGTTATGGGGGTGGGGGTCGGGGGTGAACGCCGACTGAAGTTCCCCGTCTTTACCTAACATCTGTTTGTGCATTTGTGCCCAACCCACACCCGCCATTTCTCGACTGCAACCGTGTCACCCTCTCTTCACCTTTTTACTCTACCGTCGCTGTTATGCTTTATTTTTCTTCAGCTTCTCTTTTTTCCTACTTTGGCTGCATGTTTTAGACCATGATGTCTTTTTTGTTGTATTGTATTTTTACAGTGGCACTGACAGCTCTTCAGTGACTCTGTAAATTATTTATTCATCACTGACTTTTCTAAGGATTGTAGGAGGAAGTTCAACACTTCTGTACCTCACTTTTCGTATTTGTGTTGCAGACCAAGGTTATACATGCAGGCAGCTGACTGGCTAAACATTTCCCATGTAAAGCATGCTAGTGCATCCAAACTAAAACACACAAAGTTAGGAAGAAGCATATTTTCAGGTATTCCTTTGGCTCTTTAAGTAGCTGAAACCGTTCTAGGAATTCAGAAATCACTTGAAGACAAGGATGCCGTTGTGGTTAGAGGGTAAATTGACTGTAGGTGTGAATGGTCGGCCATTGATTCATTCATTATGTGTCCAGCATGTAGCTTTCTTCTTCTTCTTGCCCTATGACAGGTGAAATAAACTCCATTCACAACAGCAAATCAGGACTACTGAAGTGGAAAAAAGAAGTTTGATTTTCAAGACAAACACTGATTATAAGAAACAAAAGAGGTTTTGTTTTCTCTTTCCTGTCCATCAAAAGCAGTAACTCCTAGAAAATGTCAGCTTTATTCTTACTACTGATTTTTTTCCTCTGACTGCTATGCAGAATCTTGGTTTATGTGATATCAATAATGAGCTTTGAACTAGAATTTAAACGTTATCGATGTTCAAATGACAGTTGTGATGCTCAGAGAAGTGCAGAAATACAAGGCTAAATTTAGAGAAACCTAAGCTCTTTCACTGTGCTTAGATGCTAAAGCAGAGTAAAAAAAATCACTGGGGAGATCTCTGCTTTGGAAACAGGCATCATTATCTTTAATCTTCCTTTATACCGCAGAGCGTTTTCTTTTCAGCAACAAAAATCACAGACAATGCAATAAAAGAATTAAACATTACATATCGAACATAGTTGATGCTTTTTTTTCTTTGACTATTCATGTCTGGTCTTAAGCTATTAAGGAAATTGAAGCATACATATGAAGACATATCAGAAATGCACATTTTTGGTGAGCTTGATGAGTCGAAATTCATGTTCCATAAACCAAAGTCTCGTCTTTTTTGCACATAGCCTCATGTCCTGAATCTGACAGAGCACAGCTGAGACTGCAGTTGAGGATTTAGCTGGTAGGGATGAGGTTTCCTTAAAATTAAGCTATTTATAGTGACCAGACTGGCACTTTTTGTGTGTGTTAGCTTTATTCTAACCTGGAGGGCATGCATGTGTTTTGGTGAAGATATCGAAGTTCCACTGTAATCTTATACAGTCTGACCTCTACACTGACATTTTGTTCTCCACACTGTCAACCCCCCTCCCCCCACTACATTTCCTTTATACATTTATTCCATTCATCTTTCCATTTTTATCAAGGTGGTTACCATCACACAAATGCTCACATTTTTCACCCCCCACCCCTCTTCTCTCCGTATCTTGCTCCATGTAGCCCTAATCCTCCTATGCAGGCTCTTAGTTGGATAAAGCTGTCTTCCATCCTTTCTCTTTATGGCAGGATTTACAGCAGTACCCCCTTCACATCCCCCCTTTTAGCGCTCTTATGGTAGCTTCCACTGTTGCCAGGTCATGCTCTTCGGAGAGCATAAAATCCAGTTGCATAGCAGAAAGAAATCCTGCTATATTTCATCCATTATTCCATCCATCCATTCGCTACCGCTTTTCCTTTTCAGGGTCGCGGGGGGCGCTGGAGCCAATCCCAGCTGTCGTAGGGCGAGAAGCGGGGTACACCCTGGACAGGTCACCAGTCTGTCACAGGGCTAACACACAAGGACAGACAACCATTCATACTCACATTCACACCTAGTGACAATTTGGATTTTCCAATTAACCTATCCTCACAAACTATATTTCATATAACTACTATATGAAAAGGTTAATTATAATTCTAGTTGGTTAAAAAGACAACAAAATTAATGTTGGGTGTTTGAAAGATGGGAATGGAAAGAATTTGTGGCACACTGGTGTTTCCGTGACTTGGACCAGACATATAGTATACTCTACAATACAGCAGACTCAACCACATCATCGTCTTTAGAGTTTTCTTTTTTGGATATGGACAAAAAAACATATAAAAACATAAAGTTGTTTTTTTTTTTAGATTTTCTGAATGTCTTTATTTCAGGCTTTAATGACTTGTTTATTTTTGAGCTTTTTGGGGTTCAGTTTGTAAGACTAATTTTATGAGACTACATGTGTATGTGTCTGTGACTGTGAGTGAGCGAAAAAGTGAGAATGAGGGCAACTTTCATAAACTGTCTTATTGATTTTCAATTTTAAGGTAGGGGTATGGTTCAGGGTGGAATAGATTGGGAGGTGGAGTCGTTGGAAAAAAAAGAAGAAGAGATGAGGTGGAAAGTAAATAAGAGGTGGGTGGTGGGTACCAGATTGTCAACAGAATAATACAGATGATGTTTGAGACAACACTGTTCTCCCACAGAAAACAACCTCATGGGTCATTAGTGCAAAGCTGTTAGGCTTTATAGCCTAAAGCTACAATATAAAGTCAAGCAATCTCTAGCAGCCATGTGAATATGTGAAAGTGGAAGTTGGTGTTTTTACCTTTAAATGGGGCAGAAGATGGCACCTTGGTGATCTAGAAAGCGGAACTTTGCAAACCATTTATTGTCTTTTTTAATGCAAGCTATGATCTTTTATTAACTCTCACAAGGTGGCTTTTGCACCTAATAAACAACGATTGAACCAAAAGTTAAAAATAGTCTCAGATGAGACTTCTGGCTGAAAGAAATGTGTGTATGTGCCTTTACCATCTAAAATAGCCTCCCCTATACGAGGACCAGCCATGACGTTAAACTGATCATCTCATTAAAATGCAGTTTTCTGGGGTGGCTGTGCCCTAGAAGGTAGAAGGTGTCTAAGAACTGGAATGATCATGGTTCGGTGGTTCCCTACTACCGCAACCAATTGCATACACAACATACACACACACAAAAAAAACTGCAACTCGTGCAGAGCTGCTGCACTGGTGTGTGAGATGGATAAATAAGAATTTTGGCTTACTGTTGATCATAAATTAAAGGCATGTCTTTTGTTATTTGTGCACAGAGCTTTTGTGAAGTCTATGGCACAGACTTTTAGTAATAAACGTGTAAGTTCTGGGTTTAGTCACGATCACTCGGCAAGTGACTTTTGGGCAGTAAAATTTATGTCATCCTCGTCTGTTTTTTAGAGGTTAGTCTAATATGGACCACAGATAAAATAGCTGTACTTTGTGTAAATCAATAAACAAATAGTGAACTCACTGACATGTTCTTGACATATGTAAACAAACCAGTTTGCGCTCATTTGCGCTTTTGTGACCTTGATCTGATAAATGGATGGACATGGTTGGCAACAAAACTCAGGTGGGCTGTGGTATTTAAACGACGCTCAGTTGGTACTGAGAGACCCAGAGTGTGCCAGGTAAATATCCCCCACTGCATTACACATCCAGCAGGCAGGATGGATTCTAAAGCTTGCATCTGCATGTCGCAGCAGAGATGAATGAATGAGTCTCATCAAACCATCTTGTACAATTTTGGTGAGCTGTAGCCTCAGTTCCTCTGCTGATGTATCCCATGTGCTTCAAGGATTGATGTCTTGTGCATTCAGAGATCTTCTTTTGTATGCCACTGTAACAAGTTAGTTGCTTTTTTATCAGCTCAAAGCAGTCTTGGAATTCTCATCTGACAGATGTGGGCGATCGTGGCTCAAGAGTTGGGAGTTCGCCTTGTAATCGGAAGGTTGCCAGTTCGAGCCCCGGCTCGGACAGTCAAACTAGTGGAGAGTTGGTAGACAAAAGGGTAATGGCCTTGACTTTACACCCTCCCCTCATCGCAAGTGTGATGCTTTCAGTCAAACGTGCAGATATTAGCAGCACAATTCTAAATGATGGTGACTGATTAGGAAGGGATGATGAGCTTCAAATGATTGACGCAGGACGGCAGAACTATTTCTGATGGAATAATCTTTCTTTCTCTTCATCAGGCCAATCTTCACCTCTTCTAGCTCACCATACCATCATCTCTCTGTCCCCGCATGCTGTATCAACTCAGCCACTTCTGTATTTTTCTTTTAGGAATCTAGTGATCTATACTTTCCAACCAAAAACATAGATCAAACGCTATTAATAATAGTCTTCATATTCCTTTTGTTTAAAAAAAGGCTGTAAAATAATGCTATTTAGTGTGTCAACCTCGTGACAAAAGAAACATCATTTTCTTTTCCGACACACAAAGATAGCGCTGTATAGAAGTTGTTGTTGTGACAGACCTGACAAACAGCACTGAGCTGCTGTTTTTCAGCAGCGGGGATTCCCTCCGCCATAATTACACGCTTCTATATCTCTTTATGAAACCTCTTCACCTGTGCAGTGCTCTTCCCCCCCCCCTCCCCCGGATTAAAACTAGCATGTTAAGCAGCAAAGCTTCGAAGTAATGTTTTAAACAACGGTTGCTGAATCTGAATATGTACTGACTGCATATCTAAGATTGATGTAGCCCCTGTGACTTCCATCTTTCTGATTAGCATTTTGGCCATCGCCGTTTAGATTTTTTTAAAAGGTGACGTGACCATATTTGGATTTGGAAAGCTATCAGCGAATGCTAGCGCTAGCTGCTTGAGCCACATGTTTTCAATCATGCATTGAAATCTGAACCTCTGTTTCTACGCTACTTTTGCACTTGACCCCGCAACAGAAGCATCAATAGAAAGAAGAAAATCGCAGGTGGAGAGGCTAGATGAGGCTTGTACTCGTGAAACTTAAACCCCATTTATGTTTGTTTGTTGACATGTGACTCGGGCACGTGCGTTGTGTGCCCTGTGCATGTCTCTATGTGTGTTGTGTTTCTGTGTGTTCTGGGAGCTCGGTAAAAATCACGGCTCTAATCTGTCTGCTAGGATTCTGTGTGTGGGTGACATTAAAGTTCTCATTAGCACTGTAACTCAGCACCAGTGTCACTGTGAAGACACCAACGACACATCCACGGTGTGTGTGTGTGTGCGTGTATGTGTGTTTGTGAGAGAGAGGGAGAGAGAGTGTAAAAGCTTAACAGTTTGAATGATTTCTCGCACCCATTCTCTCATTTTCTTTTCTTAGTCATTGTCAATGTGCTGTTGATCTCATCACGGAGGCAAAATTAGATAAAACAGAGCACGAGTACTTTGTTAAACAGAATGGACTATTAAAAACTTTCACCAAGTGAGAGGAAGCACGTCTTGCTGCACCGAATTCTCAATAAATCAACTAAGTTCTCTTTATAGCCATATATAATGTGGCTCATGCTGAAGTAAGGCTGGATGGATGATAACAAGGAGGTGGAAAGAAGGAATAGTATGGGAGAAGGAAGAGAGGTTGCTATGGTAACAGGAAATGGGTTGGAAAAGACTATGAGATGTTTAGATAATTTTACTGAGTGGACATCACATTAAAGTGGCCAGAGGACACAGCAAGTTGTGGGGCTGCTGTTGTAATCACATATGGTTTGAAGTGCTGCGTAAATTTCTTCTCATCACCCGGATATTAGCATTGCTATTTCTATACTCATCCCTTAACCCTCCTCTGCATGCTGTTTAAATAAGCACTCTGCGCTAAGTTTGTGTTATTTGTCGCAGCAAGCACATAACCAGAGAGAGTGAAAGAAGTGGGTCAGGGGGGGATATGGGTGTCTGCACTCAGGCCGGTTCTGTCTGATTTCACACATCCCAGCTAATCATCCCCTAACACTTAGCATCCTCACTTCATCTAGCATACTGACAGAAACGAGCTACACTACAAGTTGTTCTGTAGGAGAGGATAATGCCAGAGAAGAAAGAAGAGTGCTCACACTCTCTGAATGTCTGATTTCATATGGAGTGCTCACAAGACAGTCCAGAATGAATGTGGCCCTACAGAGCTGTGACCCAAAAATGTAACGTCCATTTGTTTCGGATAGAAGAGCAAAGGAGCAGCTGCAGGAAATTTCTAGCAGCATCCACCTGATAGCAGCCACAGTCACAGATGCTCATTTTACTCACATGTAAGTTTACATTTTGTTTCACTCCTAACATCTGTAGAAGTTATCTTCGGCCAGCCAGTCAGCATGCATCAGCAGTATGCAGCATTTGTGAGCAACGTTATTATTGTAAGTAATGCATACATTAGATGCAGTGATGTAAATTTAAGCTTTTCTGTTTATAAGCAGATGTAAATAATTTCACTGCCTTCCAGCCTACCGAATTAACAGTCCAATATGGCAGCAGCGCACATAAAACGCAGTAAAAGTATGTAACTTTTAATCCAAATGGCTAATGTATATTTGTGACTCACTAAATAGGCCGCACACAGATAACTGACCAGGATCTATCCATGAATGTGCTGCAGTAAATATTTTTAGGTGCAAAAAAAAATAGGTGTGCTCTATTTCAATAGCAGCCAAACAAATCCTGTTTTTCTTGCTTTTCTTCTACTACTGGGACACTGTCAGCTCCAGAGTGGCATCCAGCTAAGAGCTCGGACTTACAAAGTAGTTGGACACAGCATCAGCAATGTTACTAACACACAGACTGAATTTGTGTGTGTCACTCAGGTAATTTCTATTGTGCAACTTTTTGGGGGCTTTTTAATTTCTTTTTATAGCAGCATCTATCATTGAGTTAATAGTGAAGCTCTTAAAAATTCAGTCGCTGACACCCAGCTATCAGCTGATCAAACTCATTCTTTCTCAACATCAGTCAGCTCTCTTCCAAAAAAAGAGTTGAACATGTAAAAATGACAAAAAATAATGAAATATAATAACCATAATAATATTTGAATTTTTTAGAGGAACATTGATTGTTTTAATCATTTAACTTGATTGATTTCTATTAATTCAAAGAAAAGCTTTGAAAATGGCTGAATCATAGCCAGTTTCAGTGCTTTAATTTAAAGCAAGCAAAAGGTTTTTTTTAATATAGAAATAATTTCTGTGTGCAGAAATAAAATCCTATGGAGGATATTGTGCTCTTCAAATCACCCTTTATGCTACTGTACTAGTAACCAACATTACCACGCAAATCAGGTATTGCCATTTTGCCATTAACAACTGTATTAATAACTAACATAAAGCACATCTTGTGGTTGAGGACAGTTTTCTCTGCTTTTTGTCTTGAAAAGGGCAGATTTGGTGAAAAAAGACAGAAAAACTGAAAGCTTGGAAAGGAGTGGAGAGAGTGATAACAGATCCATCAGACTTGTCTCTCGTGTCCTTGGTGACGCAGGTCTGCAGTTTTTCTGCAGCAGGAACAACAGCGAGTGAGCGACAGAAACAGATAGAGAGAATACATTTCGAGGGTCAGGGGCTGAGACAAACACTGTGGCTCAGGGAGCGAACGTTCGGCACCTGCAGTGGGACTTAGCTGCTGAAGTAGTTTTTCTTTTCTGGAGGAAATGGGGTCTCTCATTTATATTATGCAGCATGCTAGCTGCAGTGGTAGCACTGCTGCTGCAAAGTGCAAAGTTAAAAACTCGCAGCTTAACATTTGTTTCATTATAAAACAAGAGCTTGACTTGGTATAAGTTTTAGGTTTAAGTTTTAGAGTTTCAAAGAGTTTCAGCTGAGATCAAAGGATGATATTGAAACCAGTCAATAATTATGGAAAAGGAGTGAAGACTTTATGGCTATATAAAAGACACGTTGGCCATTCTGTGAAACAGACAGATCTTGTCGAGTAGCAGGTAGTTATAAAAAGCTTAATGATATGAAATAATGTTCTCCTGTTGTAGTCGTAAATGAGGGAGCTGACAGGTTTACTCAGTCATGCAGAGCTAATATGACGGCAGCCGCAGTGTTTATATTACTGTTCCCACTTGCTGAGCGGTGCTCTTGTCACAGCAGCCTATTACACTTAAGCTTTACCATTTAAGTTAAGCGTGAACACACTCACATTTACTGACAACGCCATTTCCTGTACCTTACAATAAAATTTAACGAAACTTGGTAAATTTGCCTCGGCACATTTACTGCACAACTGAGCTTAAATGACCTTATTTATGAAAACAGAAACTTTGGGATTTCTACAATAACATATTTAATGAAGGCGTACTTAATGTGTTCCTCAAAGATGATGTTTTATACAAGAAGCGTGTCGTGATATTACCATACAAAGAAAAATGCTTTCGATAAAATACATAGAGTTCATTAAATCCCTGCTTTTTCTATGGCTTTTTGAATTTTTAACCAGCAATTTTTAAGCGAATCCAGTCACAGTGGGTCTATAAATGGACCCCCGAAAAACGTTTGCTTAATTAATAAACGTTAATGCAGTCAAGACGGGAACACTTAATCCCACAATACAAGAGCATTTGGTTGAACGTTCACTATGGCTGGTATCAGCTTCATCAATATTTCATGCAGAAAATGTAGTAAAATTGTAAATGGTCTTTCTGTGCTTTAGCAAATCTGATCTTTGAAGAAGTAAAACATTTTATTCTTATTCCCCCACCACTTTATTATTACAAGCAGACACGCAGAGAGAGAACTAGCTTCTAAATTTCCTGTCGTTGATGGATAAATCCAGTGGGTAAAGTGGGAAATGGACATGATCTAAGTCACTAGTAACAAGCATTATTTCTCCTGTTGTGTCAGATTAACATCCTAAGAAGATATTTGATCAAGTAAGATCAGTGTAAGTTCGGGAAGAAAACAACCATCCTAATTTCCAGCTTACACCAGGTCTGAGTTTTTCATTTTCTGCCCAACAGAGGCACCTGGAATAAACCAGGGATCATCCTAGCTGAAGGGTATTGAAACTACATGACTGGTAATGCCTTTTTGCTGTAACTGCAGTGAATGTGGCTTTCCTTACCATCTGATTCCAGTGTCGAAACTCCATCCATTCTCCCCCAGTGGATTTCTGAAAAGGCTGTGGGCCATGTCAGGAGTGGTAAAATTGATTTCATCGACAAGACACCCCATGATTTTCCAGTCGAAGTGGAATCTTATTTGAAATATATAAAAGTCAAGCATTGCTGAAAATTTAGAATGAACGTATGCTTTGTGTTTGTGTAGAATTGTACAAAATATCATCCCATATACAGTATGTTGTGCAGTCAGTGTAATATTTTTCAGGCTAGATTGTGAGTCTCCAAAGCACTCTTACGTTTCAGACCAGGGTGTGCAGACGGGCTCCCAACTATGGTTAGGTTTAGGTTAACAATCAAAGCTATTTGACTAAGATTAAAAAAAAGACAATGGTTAGATATAAGTAAATGTATTGCTTATAAGACCTAACACAGTGCTGCATTTTCCTTAAGACTTGTATAAATGAAGAGGGAGCTGAGTGTAAAAGCGAAGCTCTCAATTTACCGGTCGATCTACGTCCCTACCCTCACCTATGGCCATGAGCTGTGGGTAGTGACCGAAAGAACGAGATCGCGGATACAAGCGGCAGAAATGAGCTTCCTCCGAAGGGTGGCTGGCCTCTCCCTTAGAGATAGGGTGAGAAGTTCGGCCATCCGGGAGGGGCTCAGAGTAGAGCAGCTGCTGCTCCACATCGAAAGGAGCCAGCTGAGGTGGTTCGGGCATCTGACAAGGATGCCCCCTGGGCGCCTCCTGGGTGAGGTGTTCCAGGCATGTCCCACCGGGAGGAGGCCCCGGGGCAGACCCAGGACACGCTGGAGAGATTATATCTCTCGGCCGGCCTGGGAACGCCTTGGTATTCCCCCGGATAAGCTGGAGGAGGTGGCTGGGGAGAGGGAGGTCTGGGCCTCTTTGCTTAGGCTGCTGCCCCCGCGACCCGGCCTCGGATAAAGTGGATGAAGATGGATGGATGGATGGACTTCTATAAATGTTTAGATCCGTTCACTTGTACAGCATCAGCGTAATATCCGACGTTGGTCGACAACAATTTGTGTTCTACATTGTTTTCTGTAATATCCACAGAGAGAGGGGACGTGAGTGTGAATCTATTACTGCAGACACAGGAATTAGATAAACACTCAACAACAACTTTCTGAGCTTTTCAAGCAAAATCAATTTAAGGAAACTTTATATCCCAGATGTCCTGGATGATTGTTAAACAGTACCATCTGTTAAGTCATTCTCGGAAACGGTTTGCAAGCGGGCAGGTACATTCACAAAATACTTCGCAGGCCATTAGATAAACCATCTATTGTAAAATACACCAATAGTTGCAGTCTAACTGCTAATCGATCCAAAATGAAAGGGTTGGGCTACCGTCACATACCTTGAAGCCTGACAAGATGGAACTTCTTGTTTAGGGATGGGAATCAATAAGATTTTAGCGATACCGATTCCATTATCAATATCACGTATTGATTCAGTTTCTTATCGATTCTCTACTCTACTCTCATTGAGTTAGGGAATTAAATATACAAATGTATTATGTATATCATTAGGCAGAACCTGAACAACTGGGAACTGGTTCTTGATTCCCATCCCTACTCTTCTTATTGTGATCTTGCAAATGTTGTTATTGTTTAGCTGCTTCCCTTTTATAAACTTGAAAGATGTTTTTCCTTTACAAATTGCATAAGGCAACAAGACAACACTTTTGTTCTCTTTTTTTAAACTCAGAAATTGCTATATGACTTCATCATGGACACAATTTAATACATACAGTATGCCTTTTAACCTGATTATGTTATATAGTGTTGACTTAGGGTTGATTATAGTGCACTGTTTACAGGGAGTATAACTAACCTAGTTATGTATCTGTGATACAAATTAACCTCTGGGGTTGCACAAATTGCAGACAGGAGCTGACAGTGAGTCAACCTCCAACAATTTGTCTGCAGTTTGAACAGTTCTCTATTGTTACCTTTAAAATGTATTACCTGTGACAAAATGTGTTATTTGTGGAAAGATCATTTCTGTGAGACAGAGCTGCAATGATGATCCACAAAGTAATCTGCTGCTTGACACTATCAGCAGACTTTGAATAATGCACACTGTGCATTATTCAGTGTGTGATGTGTTGTTGAAGTCAAAGTGGGTGAACCTGTTGCTGTGAATTTCGTTGCTATAACTAAAAACTCAGTCCGTCTGGATGAATCTAAAGCTAGGATTCCCAAGGATTCATCCGAAGCTCGAAGCAACTAAAACACCACTAGGTGGAAAAGAAAATGTATCAACTAGTAAAAGGATTACCATCATAAAACAACATTGTCAACACCAAAAGTGCATTTTCTTGTGGTTTTCTAAATTGACACTCAGCCAGTAAAACCTTAAGAACCAGTGACCCAAAAATAAGACAGGCACAGCTTTCATTAACACATAATGTGCCCTTTGTGAGTGTGCAAATAGCATAAATAGTCTTTTAACAGGTTTGCGTAACTCACTTCTACCTTCTGGATAGAAGGTAGAATGTTGTAAAGACTAAGTACATCACATATCAGACTAATTCTATATATTTAATGTTCCGTGTAGTGTATTTGGATTTAAACTTTAAAGGACCCTAAAAATGTGTTACTTAACTAAACCTCTGCAGCTATTCTCATTAAAGTCTGCAGACAGCAGGAATCTGGAATAATTTCCATGGATGGATGAGCTAAAAGGCTGGAGGACAACTGTTTGACTGTGGTACATGAAGAATACTGAGGAGCCTTAGCAGTGAGCACACCTGGCAAGTCTGTACAGTAAGTCCAAAAGGGAACCATCCAAGCTAAAACTCTCAGTTTAAAAACCTTTTGTATGCCTTTGGTTCAACGCCTCTATTGTTTTTTCTAAATTGGAAATATTATATTTGGTCTATTTTACTCAAAAGTTAAGCTACAATAATAACTGTAGCTTCCACCTGCTGCTACCAGGCAGTCTCGTTCCCAGCACGTGACATACTGCACATAGCCAGAATCCCATGGCATCACAATTTAACACACTGGGTATCCCTTTAGTGTCAGTTTTCAATTTGCAAGTAATTCCATTAGAATTCCTGAATGTTTAAAATAGGCCACATGAGTTGGTAACCATATGTTTTCTGCTGTTGTGGTTGCTTTTGTGATAGTGATGTGGTAATGAAGAGGAAGAAGCTTTGTGTAGATGGGTGCATTTTAGCTTCTGCTGATCTTCAGTCCAAACGATGAGCTTGTTAATCCCAGCCAAGCAGTTAGTTTGCACCTAACCAACAGCTACTGAAAACGAAATTGCAGAAACAGTTGCTCTATTTGGGACCTAAACACCTGTCTTTGTAAATCCTTTGATAAAATCTTACTCTAACAGGACATAACTGCCCTTTGTCTAGGTTATGCAGGAACACTTCAGTTTGTGATATGTGTGCAAGGTTTTGTTGAACTTTGCAGCTGCCATACGTTATTCACTACATTGGCTTTGTGTGTCCACACAACACTGAGTCCACCAAATCATCCGAGTTAAGGCCTTAAGGCCGAGTTCAAGTGTAAATCTAAGAGCACTGTTATAGTTGAGATTTCTATGAGTACAAAGTTGAATTTCTAAAGTCAACTAAAGGACTTTAACTCAACTCAGTTTTGCATATAGCATGAATAATTTTCAGTGTGAAACATTGTCAGGTTTTTGAATGTGTCTTTAATTTAGTTTACATTATGACCCCATACTTACCTTAGAGTGTACATACTACTGCTCCACAGGATTACAACAGCTGTACATATCACACCTGCTGCTACCTGTCCGAGGTTTGCCCCTGTAGGTGCCCGTGTGTGGGTTTTGTGCATTGTGTTCTTGTGTTTGTTGCTTTGCAAGTTTCCAAGGCAGACAGAGAGGGAACCTGTGTCAGCTGTGCACCTGTGTATGTTTTGTCCTGTGTCAGTGTGGCCTCTGTGAAGCCTGATGTTATCAACCTCTTGTGATGAAAGGTAGATATTGTACTTTCCAGGTGTGCATGGTAGAGCTAGATAGAAAGAGAGAGAGAAAGGGTGAGAGAGAGAGAGTAAAAGGTTTGACTATTTCTCCACGGACCTTGCTGAACATTGGTGACTGGCCTGTTAAAAAGCTATTTCATGCAAATTTGACTTGAAGTGTAGGCATGTATTTGAATCAAATTTGAAATCCTTCTGGATTTATTACCAGGCTTTTCTCTCACAGGACTAAGTGCCTTCAATGGCCACCATGATAATGAGGCACCTTGTGGCTAAAGATTGACTAATGTAATCTTAATTAGCCTATTTTTTTGGTTACTGATTAATTATAGCTCATATGAGAGAATATAAACACAAACATATGCATATAAACATAATTATACTGCTCGTTGTTGAGGTTTAGGTACAAAACAGCCTGATGTGGTTTTGTGAAGGATCTGGGTTTGGGATAAAATTAGTACCTTGTTTCAGAGGACCTTTGTAGCTATGGTTACAATGATAAAAACATGGTAGGGGTTATGGAAGTCGTGGTCAAAGAGAGTATGCTGAATGTCTGAAAGTGGAAGCAGCACCCGTATCCCAAGTGCAATGATTCACTTTGTCATCACCTTACTTTCCTCTTTGCTTGTGTCATAATTGCCATGGCCGCTGGAGAGCTTTCACACGTGAATGTAAACATATTTGTTCTGGGACATTTACTGAACTTAATAAAACACAACTTATTACACGTGTACATATATGGATTGCTCAAACTATTGGTTGTTTTTTTTAAATGGGAAAATTGCCTCCTTTTGATTTTAAATTACTAAGTGCTAGATGTTATAAGATGCCCTCTGCGACACCCTAACAGTAGAAACTTTCCCGTTAAAGTGAAAACAGCTGTATACTTTTTTTTTCTATTTAAGACTTGGTTAATATTGAAATAAAAGGGTAAACAGCGCTATAACCAGTATATCTACATGAAAATTACCGGTTATGTTTGTTCACAAACAGTATGTTCCAGCACTACAGTGGCATATGGTCCTTTTCTTCCTTACAGCTTTCTCATTTCAAGTATAATCCCTCACAGTGGCATAGGAGTATCACTGAATATTCAGCAGGGGGGGTTTCACCTAATATAAACCCAGTGTCCTGAGAGGTGGCAGAGAGCCTTTGTATTGTGCTGCTCACCGGCCTGCCCAGTTGTTTATAGCATCACACAGTGAGGGTGTGTAAAAAAAAAAAAACATGCACGGTTTTCTGAGGATAAAGAGCGAAATTATAATGAGGAGGATGAATCATTTGAGGATAAGTAGAGGAAACACTACATGTTGGTGCTTTCACTCTTTCACTGTTTGAAGTGATTGATTCAGTAAGAACCATGACCACTGCTAATTAATTTTACCTTGAAGACACCAGATGTTTGGGTGTGCAATTAAGTGCCTGCTTTCCTGAGTATTTACAGACTTCTTTTATATAGAATTATAGTAAATTGCATGCATGTACTGTGTGAGTTAATGTACTTATTAGCACTTAAAAATTGAACAAAACCAATTCTGCATCTCCCAAAGGAATTATAGACACGGGACACATTTTGTGTTTTAGGCAAATCACAATAATGGTTAAATTCTGCTTTTAAGCAAACATTAAATGAGGGATTTTTATTTATTTATTTATTTTTTGGTTTTTCCTTAATACTAAATTAGTGAGAACATTTAGAGTCTGCTTTATGGTTCACAAGTACAACGGGTAAATCTGGGATTGTTATTGCCTTTCCAGTTTTTGTTCCACAAAGACAGCTATCAGTAAATGTCATGTTGTTTGACAATATGGTAATGTCAATATTTGTATTTTTATTTAATCAAACTGTTTCTCATTCATAAACCAAATCCAACTAAGATATAGTGCTCTCAGTATTTAATGAAAAGCAAGCACAAGCTTTGCTACCTGATATGAAGTGGTTGTCCTACATATAACAGGAATTGCATTGCTTTGGCCTTTCTGGAAGTACAGAGCAGTATCCTGTGGAAGCACAAAACCCCCCGCTGTGAAAACACCTCATTACTGTACATGTATTACCAAAAAATGGAATAAAATATCAAAAGTGAAAATAATTACTCTCCCATCACCGTTGAACAAATTAATACTAGTGCTGCATATGTTTAAGATTGAGCTCATTTTAAATACTTTATTTTATAAATAAAGTATTTAAAATGAGCTATTTAAATACTTTAATATGATATTCTTTTTCATGTCTAGCAACATATTCTGTAAATTATAGTGAGTGTCCTTTGAGGACCACATATCTCTGAATAAAATAACTGTTAATGCTGTTAATGTTTTCAGAATTACAGGTCTATATTTGGATTTTTTTAAAGTAAATTACAATAACCAAAACATCAGTTGAATTAAAAGGCTTGAAAAGTATGCGTCACGGTTAACTGTCAGTATCTACAGGGGGTATTAAAAATATTATTGAAAAATGTAGTTGCAGTGACATCAAATTGGCTGGTTGAATTTATTACATTGAGGCTCAGCCAGCGTTTTCAGTCACGAACGTGCTGGCTGAGCCTGCACCTGGTCTACTTCCCTGTTTCATTAGACCGGACACAGTAAGAATTGTGTCCCCCCTCATCTATCATCATCCTTTATCATCAGACCTTTCCTTCTAATGTATTAAATGAGTTAAAAACTTTTTCACTCTCCATCTTCTCTATGTCACGCATTAGCCACGGTGGTTAGTATGGTGGTTATGATGATAAATCACTGAAGCTAATGTACTTGCCAATGCTAGCTGTGTTTCCACCCAAAGTGCAGATGTGTGATATCAGACTCTGAAGGCAGAGCCAGCTGCAGCGGCAAGCACTGCTTGCCTTGCTTGTCCTGAAGGAATGCCACTAGTATACAGTCAAGTGATTAGGAGCATGCATGATAAGGACAAATATAAAGAAACGATGAAGGAAAGCAGAATATTAGGAAATAGAATATATAACATACATATGACCTCGAGCTCCTCTGATGCTGCTTGTTTACCAGCAGGAATTAATCTGCATTTAATCAAATCCTGATGATCCTGATAAAAGTGAAAAGTCCCTGGACAGTACTCTGCCGCTGATAGTGATTTTTCCAGAAAAAGGTGCAATGGGGAGAGAGAGGGAGACACAAAACTTGACCTTTAAATGCAAGGTGATGCAGGATAATAAAGGTTCAAATAGCATTACTCAAATATAGGCATGAGCAGATCTCAAGGAAAAAAAACATGGGTACATGGGCAAGAACTCAGAATAACAAATAATTCAATAATGGTGGATGGCAACATCAAGGATATATTGGACGGCAGGTAAACAGTCTTGTTGTAAGCATGTTAGACGTGGGAGAAATGGGCAGGTGTAAAGACCTAAGTGAATCTGATGAGGTCCAAATTTTTATGACCAGATGGGTCGGAGCATCTTTCTGAAATGGAACAGTGGCAAGTACACTGAAATAGACAATGAAAGAACTGGTGACAGGGTGTTAGGAGGCTATGATGTGCTTGAACAAGTTTGATCTCCACCTTGCCACTTACACAGCTCAAAGGATCTGCATGCTTGCCAAACCACTGTCACAAGAAGTGACATTTTTAGACTGTATCTGTTAACCCACTTGCTCTTTTGTGTCTGTGTGGTTAATAAGTGCTTTCCTTTGAGAGAGTCATGGCAGGAGGTAGCCAACTACTGTTCAGGCTGCCTTATCTCCACTTGCTGTGCACCCCCTGCTGGCTTAGCTGGTCTGGAAACCCACCTTAATATAGATCGGGCACCTGGGAGACCAGCATGGGATCTTGGCCCTCTGGCCTGTTCCAGAGCTTTATTGATAGGCACCGAGCCGAGTTGCCAATATCACAGCAGCACACAGACCTAGAAGCTGTCGTGTAGTGTGTGTTGTGTATGTGTGGGATTCTTAGTGCACTGGGAAAAGTCTCTGTATTGTGGCACCTTTACGTTTTTCTTGGTGTGTATTTGTTTTCCATCTTTGTTAAAAAGTGCCTCATGGGGTTTAACTGTGAGGAATACATGTTTGGATCACATCCATGAGCTTAACATGGGATAGTCAGATAGTATTGTCAATGAACAACAGTCTATGTCAATTCGTTTTTCATTTTCCATCTGTTTTCTTGCTTCTGCCTCGCATTTTTAAATGTCATGATTTATTCCTTCTAAATAATGACATTGGGATGTTAAGTCAATATCATGGAAAATGAGAGCAGGGGATACACCGTTATCTTTGATCTTTTCCTCGTTTTGCAGTGGTATGACTTCATCTATACGGCATGAACAGACATGAGACAGTTATGAAAAATGGGGGTAAAGAGGATGGGTAATAAGAAACACAGAGAAATGTGTGGAAGGAGGCAGACAGAATAGAAGGAAAATGAAGAGGTGGTTAATATTTCATTAGTTAATTAGAGACTGTGCTATGTTCTGAGCGTGTGCTGTAGCTCTAGGCTCCTGGGTGTCATTGTGGCTGGCATAGTCATCACTTACTGTACCAGCCTATTTCCGATAGCCTCGGCTTCACAACAAATACAGTACTGAGACTAGAGCAAATCTTTTGCAGTCAGACAAACAAAATGAGGACAAAGGCCTAAAGTATTGCTTGTAACTCATGGTGCGCTATTAGTATCTTTGTTCTACAAATGGCTTAAGTTGGAAAGCGTGTGAAATGTGGTGCATGTATTTTTATGGACTGTCAGAAAGCATGCAAAAAGCCATGCTGTCATTTCAGGTCTTTTAGAAAAAGTGTTGCCCCAATCCTAATCAACACAAATTTCCATTTAAGAAAATTGGGAATTTGCTGTGCAGGAGATTCAAAACCACAGTAAATGCACAGCACCAATATTAACTGCATATTAAGGAGGAGATTATGTCACTTTTTAATTAGAGATGCACTGATTTCACACTGGCGACTCACAATACCGCTGTCTGCTTAACACCAAAATTATGCTACTTTCTGTGTTATTGCCAAATGCCCTGTACTAGTAGAATCAGAATATTTATTGGAATTATACCAGAATTTGCAGAGTTTGCATGCATACAATGAGGTATGCTATCTATCTATCCATCTATCCATCTTCTTAACTGATTATCCAGCTTAGGGTTGTGTAAGTGCTAGACAGCAAGCAGCCCAATTGACACTGGGCAAAAGATAAGGCAACAGTTGCCACCTGGCATCCCTGTTTGAGAATAATTGATGGTTATCTAGACCTCTGTACTAGGCCTGTCATAGAGTGGTTACCTGTCAAATTCTGAATAAGCAGTTTAGGAAATGGATGGATTTGTTGAGGATGTATGATTTATTTATTTATTTTTAATTCTTGACCTTGCCAGAGCACCCTGAGTGAAAGAGTCACTCAGGAACACTGGACAGTAGCTTACAGCAATACATTACCCATTAAAACCTGAATATATTTGCATAAAATTCAATTTTAACTTAGGATATAACTATAGAAAAAAGCACTTCCTTCAAATTGTAGGAACTTCAGATACTGTTTTATAGTATTGTGTAGTTTGTCACAGACAAGGTCCTATTGAAACCTCTGGTGATACTCCAAGTCACATGAGAGAATGATTACCTGTTTTGAGAATGTGGTTGAAGCACAATTGTACATTATGCTAGAAGTGCAGTGTGCCACTGGAAGTGATCCATTCCTTGCTACAAAGCATCTGAAATGAAGAAAAAAAGAAAAGAAATACATTGCCTGGTAAAGCAAACACACAGCCTAGAGAACCAAGCAGGGAGAAAGTGAGGACATGTGGTACGGGTAATCAAGGACAGAAGGGCAGCACAGAGGAAAGCAGTGGGAGGCGTTGGCTTCCTCTGAGAGAAACCATAGAAATGCCACAAGTTACCTCAGGCCTCTGGGGAAGAGCACTGAAAGAGAGAAGACGGTGAAATTGTTTGAGACAGACAGACAGGCAGAGAGAAACATGTGGAGGAGACGTAGATGCTAAAAAAGACAATAAAAAAAAAGCTTTTTTTAAATGTTTAACATTTACTTGTTCTTAATTAAGTCTCATTGCTATTTCAGGAATAGATCTTAAACAGAGGTGAGAATTTGTCTTTCTAACAGGTGTTTTATGATGTGAGAATGTCACTCTGCATCCAAAAAAAGATACAGAGATCTCAAATCTCTCAATGACTCATAGATATCACAACAGAGGGTACATGTGCAGTTTCAAAATACTTTGCTTTAAATAGGAAGTCCTGGCTGTGTGGACACTGTACACACAAAACTTTGTCTTCACTTGCAAGTCCACTCTGTAAAAACATCTTGAAAGTTATTGACGAACGTCTTCCATGTTCCATGTTAGCGGATGTGAGAGAGACTGATGAGCTTTTAGAATTTATTGAGCCTGTCAACCTAGATGGGAAACTGAATCTCATACTCTTCTCTTCTCAGTGCAAGAATAGAGGGCAGCATCAGGGATCTTACAATACAAAGATTTAATAGAATTACACTGCTATATAAAAACATGTATATGTACTTAAACATAAAGTTATTTTTTAAAAAATGTTTCAAAACATAATTTCTGTAAATAAAAGCAACAACAGTGCAAACAGAAACTGTTAACCTCTTTTTACTGATAGGCCACGTTTGGTTGTCTACCAATGTTTATGCGAGTAACAGTGTTAGTTACATTACAATAGCTTAAACATTTAACATTAGCTAAGTTCTAACATTGCAGTCTATGGAATTACAGAAGGATGAATGTTGGTAATATAAATTGAAACTTATTTAACTTGCATTTTTTTAATAGACGTGTATGCTGATCTTTTAGGTGCTTTGCTAAATTGCTAAAATTGGCTAATTTTGCTAAAATGTCCTAATGAAGTCTGAAGACTGAAAAGCACAATAGTACATTGTCTTTTACAAACTGTGTAATAAGTAGTTATAAAGTAAGTAAAGTGTATTTATAAAGTGGTTTTAACAGACATTGTTACAAAGAGTGGTACGATAAAAACCATGATTAATCATCATAATAAAGATATATTAGAAAGAAGAGGTAAACGAGGCAATGCAAAACCACATTAGAAAACAAATTTTAA
>NW_005187591.1:790369-793872 GCF_000239375.1 Pundamilia nyererei
CACTATGACCAGCAGACGGTGCTGAAGAGAAAGAACCTATGCATGTCATAACAGTCAGAATTCTGACGTTAATCTCAGAAGACTTCTGATGAAAAAGTCAGAATTCTGAGAAAAGTCATTTTTCTCAGAATTCTGGAAAAGAAGAAAAAAAAAGACCTGCCCACTTTTCTTTTTTTTTCAGTGGCCCTAATCCTCTTCCATAAAATCCATATTAGCAGCATAGCTTTAATGTTTCTGGTGACTAAGGACCCTGGACTGAGTTTATGGTACTCCAGCTTCTTCCTACACATCCGGGCATTAAAGAAAACAGAAAGGAAAAAAAAGACAATGAGAACCACAAACACTGACACACTTTTGCCTAAACACACTTTGTGTGCATATAGGTAGAATAAACCAACTTGAGGTTAAAAGCTGAAGGTTGTCAGCACTTCAAGACATGGGCTTAGGTGGGCTAAAATATAGTTATAGTACTAAAGAATAGACCCTGCTTGTTTGATACTTATCTGACTTCTGTTTTGTTCAGGAAATAAGTGTCTGTTTTTCTTATAGTGATGTTTAACTTCTCTTTCATGATTGAACACTATTACCAGTTTTTCATTCCCGTTTTTCATCTGCATGAAATAGTGTCATTACAAAGCTGTGTTTCCCCACTTAGCTAATGTGCAAGTCAATTTTTAAATCATCGCTGTTAAAAAAAGGAAATCAGATTTTAATATTTCATTGTTTAACTAAATCCAGCGATGACTTTAAAACATTTGGTGTGGCTGTGTGGTAGACTCAGTTATTCTCTAAGCTTCTGTGTTGTTCTGATGTGAGCCTCAAGTGCATACAGTGGCTGCGCTCAAAGAAAATTCATTGCATGGTTTCTGTGAGACGTTTTAGTGCATTATGCAACCCAGTCACCATACTGTTACAGTATCCCAGGCAACACTTTCATATGCATCATACTTTCAGCGTTTTAAATGGCTGCAACTGCATAAACTTTAGCCCGGTTTGCACTTGAAATACATTTCCACCCAGATATAGGCAGGCAAGTTCTCGTTTTCTACCTGCAGTGTTTCGCTGAGCACAATGTGTTTCACATAAAAAAAAATTAACATTCTACAGTAGCTTTCACTCTCACATCAGGGTGTTGTTGCTACTGTTTTTAGCAGCTTTCACTCCTACACTCCTGGTTCTAGCCAGCGATGACTCAGGACTTCTAATTGTCTTTATGGCATAAAGGGACCCTCAAGGGTATCAGAAAATAACCTTAAGTGGAAGATCACGTTTATACTTTATTTATAGATCATACCTTTGCTCTCAGGTGTGCCATGTGATCCACAGTATGCGATTAAAATCTAGGAGTCTGTGAATACACATTTCTCTAGAAAGCATAGAGTGATGAGCTGAAGAATGACATTATGTCCTCTTGGTCTTAAAGTCACAAGACATCGCACATCTGACTTGAAAGAACTTTGGCCTGCACTGCTGCAACAGAATATAATTAATATGTGATACTTACATATATAAATTTAAATGTAAACGTGCCCCAGTATATGGCTAACATAAGATATTTGCATAACACAATCTTACCGTGTATGCGTGTGCGTTCATACTTGTGTGCACTGGTGTAAATGGGATGACTTCTGCTGTTGGACTACACAGTGATGACCTGGCAGTAGGATTATTTGGCTGAGAAAAGGCTGTGGCCCTCTCAAACTCTCCACTCTAGTGATTATTGACTCCTGGCAGACGCAAGGCAGCTATAGGCCGATGCAGCTCCACCCCATAATCACTATTGATTACTGATAATTTAGTTAGGAGAAGGAAAATTGACCTTGTTTTTGCAACAAATTGGACAAGCTGATTTCTTTCAGTACTGCTGATACAGGAAGCAGAGTAGCATATTACATCTTAAAGCTAAGCTAAGTAATGTGTGACAAACTGGCTTGTAAAAACATGAGAAAAGAGGAGGACACAACATTATTCAAAAGTTCTAAAGATAATAAAATAAAATGGTAACTCATATAAGAAAACACCCAAAATAATGTGTGTGTGAGAATAAAGATGTATCTGTTAGGTCAGAAAAACAACATGAAGCTGTTAAAGAGAAACTAAAACCTCACTGCAGGTTAGCTATTTGGAGTTCAGTAGCCTATATAATATATGATTCATCAGCAGAATAATCAAAGCATTTAATCAAATTTGAGTGTTGTTTAAGACGGTCAAAAATAAATTAAAAGCAAGGGGAGAGGGCAAAAACACAAAGGAGGCAAAACAGAGAGGGTGGCTAAGTTAATCTGCAGTGTGGGAGCTAAGGAGGAATAGAGAGAAGCTCTATACTGTAGGTGTATGAGGCGAAACTAAGAAAGCACAGATGTTTTGCTTTGTATCGTTCTGAAAGTTACCAACTGTAAAAAAATAAAAAAAAGACCAAAAAGCTAAACGAGACTGAACAAGGTTGCATCCAAAAAAAAGCAATATTATCAGACAAAAATAGTAAATGCATATTAAACGTCTTATATCGGTGGCTTTCCAATAATTTCATTTTGCAGATAAATATAGATAAATCTGTTTGTTACTGTTATCTCTGTTAGTGTTTTAAATCACAAATTAAAACGATAATATGTAAAGGAAACACATTTTGCTGCACACAGAATTCTTTGAGATTCATTCCCAATAATGGTTAAATGTGAGAAATCAGGCATCTACTGCGCTGTTTGGCATAATCCTGGCCATCAACTCCTACGCTCTCTGCATCTCCACAGCATGGAGCATCCACTGTCTGTCAACACTAATGGGCGGCAAACTAAACATCACAGAGGGAATGGGACGAGAATATACACAAGCAAGAGATAAATGCATATTGGGCCATTTTGGGGCGTACGGGGGTAATGTGAGTTGCGCTCAAATAAATCCAGTTTTACACGATCTGCGCTAGACGGCTAGAATGGACTTCTCCTTTTTGACACATTTCAGCATTGTTGCTTTAGTGTAGAGAGGCTGTGCCGGCTGTAATGCGATTATGAACGCTAAAGCTTGATCTCCGGGGGAGGGCAGGACTCAGAGTGTCATTACAGCAGAAACGGTTAAACGCAATTAAACAAAATAAAGAAGAAAGTGATTTGTCAGGAGGATAAGTTGATAAAAAATCCTGTGCCAACATTTTAAGAGAAATACTGGGCATAGTCATTTTTTTTACCCTTGTCACAGCATAGTAGATTTGATAGTGCTTGCATAAACCTGAAGGATGATTAAGCGAGTGAACACAAGATAATTGTATTTACTGCAATGCACACATGGGGTCAATAATGAGAATGAATTATGCCGCTGCATAGTACCGTTGGTGGTATACAGGGCTGCAGGGCCAGATCATGTCCTTCCTCTTCTCTCGATATGAGCTCCCATTGGAGTCCGAAGGCAGAGATGGCAGCTAAGTGGGCTCTGGATTGATGTTCTCCCACAGCAAACCACTGCAGAGGCCCGACTTTTGCTCCTCTCGCACACACCTCCCCCCCCCC
>NW_005187591.1:793892-798397 GCF_000239375.1 Pundamilia nyererei
CACTACCTCCCGTTAAACCGCGTCTACACTCACCTGCATTGCACCAGTTATTTCTCACCTCCAACTTAACATCTCCTCCTGTCCTATAGATTCGGTACTCCAGAGTCCTCCCACCTCCCTCCCTCTGTCCCTCAATCTCTCTCCCTCTCTGTAAACACTGCAGGGTTGATTCACGTGTGCTCAAGTGTGGGCTTACAGATGAAGGATGATGGTCCTCCCGTTAGCAACAATTCTAAAATATACTGCTCTACTGGAAAAGGGGAAAGGGAGGTTTAATAGGACAGTCTGAAACAGGGCAGCTCAACAAGTTCATGTTGTTAAAAAAAGTAGTCAAGTATAGATGGAGGAGTGAGACCTGTTGCTTATTCCAATATTTAAAAGTGAGGCGCTGTTAAAATACATGTACTTGACAGCTGCTTTGCTTTGTAAATAGATTTTAATGAACGATCACAGATAACATCAATCTCAGTGACAAATAAGCCATTTTCAAATATTCGCTGCATAGTTGTAAGCAATGTAAGAACACAATTGTTACGTTGAATAGTCTTTAACCTTCCCAGTTCCATAATAGGCAGATCATGTAATGCCCCTTTTAACCCAGTTGTAAATAGATTTGGTGAATTCAGAGCAAGCAAATGGATGTCCTCTGTACTGCTGCATGCTCTAACCAGGCAGCACTTGTATTTCAAGCAGTTAGAGTGATCTGAAACAGATCGCATGTTGTTTGCTGCCTTTGAGACAGCACAACTGTCCACATTCTTCTGACATAGTCCAAAGCAAAAATGGATATAGACTGCATTTTCTATGATCCATGTATCTCTATTGACAGCATATCATATTAGATACATTCGTTTTTGAGACGTCTACATCATCAGTGTTATTGTCTTTCCCTGGAAAACCTGATGTACAGTACAGTCAGACACACGCAGCGCTACTGTGAGTAATAAATTGCACAAAAATGCTGAATGTAGCAATGTAGTTTAAAAAATGTGACATTTCTAGCAATTCTTTCATGGTTTCAGCTTTACAAGCTTAATGTGAACTGGCTACAGTGATATACTAAAGCTGGCATCAGTTTGATAGAGCTGCAGATAATGCTTCGTTGTTCAAGTGCATAAAGTATAAGGGATGGCCATTCCAGAAAAAACATGCTGTTGGTAACTAAAACAAAACAAAGAGATAATAACAGTAAAATGACTTGTGGTACTGTTTTTGGTCACTTTGAGATGGCTTTTAACATCAGCAAATTAATCTGTTATGCTGCTTACAGTAGTGGAAAAAGAAATGTTGCATAACCTCAGAGAAAACACTACTAAGAATTTAATTATAGAACAACCCCAATGCTAAGCACACAGTCTTGATGGAAGCAAGACATCTAAAATTGGAATATGACCTGTATATTGACACAGACCTCCATGCAGGGCTTCTTTTATTCAATCTTAAGAAACCCAAGTAGATTATGATAGATTTTTTATAATATGCATTGAGTAATATAAGCTGTTTTCTGGATCATTAATACGATCAAAAGATCAAACTGGTGGACCTTCTTCTTTAAACTGCTGAAATTACTGACATGTCCTAGCCCCTCTTAGCACCAGTGATACCATGAAATATACAATGTGGTTCAGCCTGCTCTGTAAGAGAAGGTCTTGGCCTGCTTCTGGAAGTAAGTAGACGTCACTCCCCTCAGCTGCTGAAGCGTGACAGGGTACTGACTGCTGCTCAAGAGCTTTGAACAGAACAGAACCCAGCTTCACCGTCAACCCCCGGATTTAAATGGCCAAGAGGAGAAAGAGCAAAAAGACCCAGATGTGTATCTGTGTGTCGTGATTGGTCATGATTTGTTTACAGCATTTAGCGGGACCTCGATAAATCAGACCCCGTCTCTATGGCAATGACTTCCTGATCCACTCTAGGCTGATTTAATAGTCCTGGGGGACCGCTAAACACACGCCATGGATGCTCTCTCAGCTCCGCTCACCAGGCTTAGGCTGCTGTAAATTCAATCATTTACCGGTTAGAGCACCTGTGTGCACTTGGGTGAATTTGTGTTTGTCCATGTGTAGTTTATCCGCATGTGGCTTTTTTCCCTCTTTTTTCTATTCAACAAATTGAATTTCTAAAGCAAATGAACGAGGCAGTTAGGGTGAAAACAAAATCTGCTTTTGGTTGGAGATGATGAGCTTTCATTGGGCGTCAGTGCGACTTTTCTTGTTTTTAATTGCTCACTTCCAACAGACACGCGGAATTATTCCGTCCCTCTAATTGAAATGCTACATTTTCTTTTGATTTAATTTAAAGTTCGATTCAGCTCTTGTTTTACATAAACACTGCAGGAAATAGCTCGCCTTAATTTGACAGTCCTGCTCGTACTCTCGCCGAGCCTTTTCCTCCCTCGGTCTGCAACTGTGTGCGGCTTTTAGCAGTGGAGGAAGTAAATGACTGACAAAAAACCTGGGGAGCAAAAGACTCGCAGAAACAGCAACAGGTGAAAACTTCCCAGCAGAACTCACCGCAGCTGTGTGTGTGTCAGCGAGGACGAGGAGATGAGGATGGTGATAAAGGCTTAACGACTTTAGGTACGGTCAGGTCCATAGGTATTTAGATAATCAAACAACTTCCGGAACTTTTGCCTGAGTACAGATCTTTTATCTGTTTACTTTCTAATGGAATAACAAGGGAACAGGCCTCACCTGGACATGATGCTATTTTCAGAGACTCATCTGGTTTTGAGCCTCTGGAAATCAGGATCTTTATGTGCAAAAATGGCTTTAAATAGTAATACAATCATTTTTCTTATCTCCTAAATTAAAGCTATAAGTCTGCTCTAGAATCCCATCTAGCATATTTAAAATCAACTCTGGTTGAAATAACAGAAACTGCATCACCAAACACTTATGTACCTGACCGTATATGCAATGAGCACAGCAATGACATAGCTGTTTCAGGTTTTTGCTAACTCTTAATTAACACTAGGTACAGTAACATGCTGCTTCATGTTTGCCATGCAGTCGCTGACTCTGCTGTTTGGTTACTGTAGCTGAGAGGAGAGAGTAGAGAGAGTAAAACCAAAACGCCACGAGGATCCAGCTGAGGGGTTCATTCACTACAAATGATCCCTTTTCTAATTGCAGTGTTAATGAGTATTTTCAGAGTACTTCTGAGGAGTTGTGTCCTCAAGTATAAGATGAAACGTTAAATACTGTAACCACAGGCTTGTCAGTGTTTTAGAAAAGCTTTTCACATAACATGCAAAAATGTTTCTGTGGTGAAATCGCTGAATTTCTAGGTGCTCAGTTTAAGTTTGATTCCAGTAACTTTTTTCTTTTATTTGTTTTTCCTTATTTTCCACTACCATGTGTCCTCTCTCAGTATTAGTCATCGGTCATGCTACATGTAAAAGTAAGCTTGTCCCTAACAAACAAATCCCCATTACTTTTCATTAGTGTGGCAGGATGTATGCGTTTACTTCTCTGTGTATTCTTGTGTTTCAAAATAACAATAGTGTCTGATAAACTGATTGCTCACATCATCCTAGATTTCACTCTGCTCCAATCCCTGTGGAGATTTGTGTCATGTGCTCATGGAAAACATTCCTTATCTCTAGTGAGGTGAACAGATCCACCGCTGCCCTTTTAAATTTGTCCGTCAACATCTGCAAGAGCATGGGACTCAGCTTCCACTGAGTTGGACCCCCGTGAGACATCAATTCCGCTGCAAGGTTCTGTGCTCCTGGGATGTACCCCGCTCTGATGGAGAGGCTGTGTTTGTGAGACCACAGCAGGAGGCTCCTGGCTATTACCATTGTATTGACCATACAATGTACTACCTCCTTCATAATGTTTAATATAGTCAGATTTTACTATGTCTGTGAAAACCAGAGCAAAGTGTTTAAAAACTTTCAAAATCATGGACGACTACAGTTTGTGTAGATTTCTTTTTTTTTTTAACCTCCCTCCAACAACTTTGGATTGGCACATTCCTTCACAGCTGGAGAGAGATGTGTCTATGCGCACAGTGAAATGTGCGATGTAGCTCTCCCAAGGGGGACCTCTGATAACAGAACATGCCGTATGCACAAGGGGATAAACCCAACAGCTACAGCTCTTAGAGGATGTAGCCTGAACAAAATAGAAATTTCACGTTTATCCAGGCAAGTGGTCTTCTTCTCTAATTCTGTTTCTGTACCCTCCTTGAAGTCTAACAGTCATTTGATCAGTAGAATAGTGTAAAAAGGGACATTAGATAGCATGCTCCTCATACTATAATAACAAAAGAAAACGAGAGAAGCAATCTTGATGAAAGCTTGTAACATTGCCTATAGCACTGTGACTGCCAAAATCTATATGTTATATACAAATAGTTCATACAAATCACACAATCATATATATATATATGTTTACATTTCAGAGTTCATTTGAGCGCTGAATGCAAAGTATTGAATGGGATGTCATATGAAAGTAGTGCGTCGTAATATAATGTGTCATACAATAGCAACATAGCAA
>NW_005187591.1:798733-845983 GCF_000239375.1 Pundamilia nyererei
ATATACATATATTGCAATGGCAGTGAGCAGTGCTTACCCAGTAATCACCTGACAGCTTGCGGACCGTGGTCTCACTGTGGCACATGGTTGACTGCACAAAGAAAGAATACATTCTGTGAATCTGTTAGAAAATCTGTCATAATATAGTTGTTTGTTTTTAGAACTGAGCCAAGCGAAACCTCTCTTTCAGTGATCTTTTCCAAACTTTATTCAGATTGCAGGAAGCTCCGGTTGTATGACTGCCACAGAGTATTTGCGCACATATTCACTTTTTGGTGACTGAAATGGTTTGTATTTTTCTTGGCAGATGAAATCACTGCATTCTGTGCTCACAATGTGTGGGAAGTCGGTATAAGTCGGTATCCCAAGTATGAAAGAAAAAATAATAAAGCGGTGTGCCATACACTTTTAAAAGTCTTAAAAGATATATAACGTATTCTACATATTTGATTTCTTTCGTCTCACACTGGGCTGAGCAACGTGCTGCCTTTTCGTTATTGTTAATTTTGAATTTGCTTCTCACTGCAAGAGAAAATAGATGTGCTGCGTGAAAGCGTGTGAAAAGTGTCAACTGTGTGAAAGCTGGAAGTCTTGAGCTCAATGGATGAAAGTTCACAAAGCATCATAATGAAACCAAAAATATCTCTTTAGCTATATCCACATCTATATTTAGAAATTTAGCATGTAACCATGGAGAATGTGGTTACACTCAGACTTAACAAGCACTGTTGGTGGAAATGGGTTTGCGGTTGCCATAGGAACCACTCTATTCATGCCGGGTGATGTATGACTGCTTCCTGTTTGCTCTCCCCTCGGACATTTCAGCTCAATCGACTGGAAATGGGCCAAATATGAAATATGAGACTAAATCGACAGTGAATTTTAAACACACACGAATTTGGATGAGCTCTAGCTGCACGGCTCTGGCTCTGTTGGTTATTGTAGACGCTTTTTCTCCTGTCTCGAGCTGGCTCGCTTTCTTTAATAGAGGTAGACATGATGTCTGTCTTCAGTGCTCACAGTATCTGACCAGCAGCTGTCAGCTCTTAGTTCTGAAGGTGAAGATCTGTCTGTCTAAGCTCTAAGCTATACCCTCAAGGCTTTTGCTTTGAGTTTTACAAAGTGGTTAGAAAGGCCTTTCAGGCTGCCTTCAGCCTCTCCATGGCCAACATGTCAGTATGATTCCATTGGCTAAAACATGAGAATATAAATGGTTTGAAATGGATGCCTCACTTTTACGATTGTAACGCTGGCAACAACAACAACAAAAAAAAGCCATTGGATGATGTTGTTTGCTGGATTCTCTTTCATAACAGGCAGAAGTGCAGAGTAATAACATAACACTTTGAGGAAACTGTTCTACAGCACAGTACAGTGTGCTGTGGCATGAAAGACAATAGGCAAATGATATGAAAAGACACTTGAAGACAACATTACAGCACAAAAAAGACAGAAACTTCACATTTGTAGCTGATTTTATTGTTTTCAAAGAAATGCTGCAGTTAATCATAAGAGCAGCTTAAAGATGTTACATTTCCAAAGAAGACTGACATCAGAGAAATAATGCTAATACGCTGTCTTTGATTTAGACGTTATTTAATGTTTTTAGGCAGCATGATAACCCACTTGTTTTTGGGTAATATGTTACAATCTGTTTGTTACAATCAGTTTGTTACAATCTGTTTTCCTGGTTTAATTGGGTAACAGAGTATTGAGATGTTCTTTTCCAGGCTTAATAATTGGAAACAGTTTAAGAATAAAAGTCAGAAGTTTGTCACTGTTGCTGTTTTTCTTTGTTTTGCACGATTGATTTCAGTCACCAAATCCAAATTGGAGTTTTTTTTTAAAGCAGCAAAATAGTTCCAGTCTAATCGCTCCCCAAATATGTTGCATATAAAAATTGGTGCGTGACACTGAGGTGGTGTAGGAGTTAAAACATAAAGCAGAAATGCAGGGCAAAGGCAGCACTGACAAGGAAAGATGGGAGATTCTGCAGCATAATTAGAGTGCCAAATTGGAAGGGTGTGTTTGGTATATGACATAAGGAGAGAGAGGCATGTGACCACCTCACGTCTGCCTGAAACCAGCTTGCAGACTTTGCTGCATGTCTTTAACTGTCAATGTGACAGGAAGTACAGAACGAAATATACCCAGCAGTTCATTTTGCAGTGGTAAACATCATTATCTGGTGACCAACATTAAAATATTGTTACGATTTCAGTTCACAAGTAGATCCAAATTAAGGCAAGCTTTATTACAAAAGCAACAACATAACAATAATCCACAACTGCCAAAACTAACAAAAGATGGAAACCAGGGCTGCGAGGGAAACCAGAGGCAGAAGAGCAGACAGTCTGACAAAGTCACAAAGGGAGGCAGGACTATAAATATACTGAGAACTTATTGGGGAAGATAAACAGATGAGGAACAAGATGCAGGTGAAAGCAATTTACAGGTGAAAAAAAATCAGGGAATCAAGGGAGAACAGACAGGAAGCCAAACTGACACAGGAGACAGCAGAAAATTAACCTTCAAAGTAAAATGGGAAAAACCAGCAAGAAGTCAGGGACAGGGGAACACAGACAGGAACAGTGGGGAAAGTAATAATAATATGGATGAAAAAAACAAACAAAAAGGTCATTGCTAAAATACAGAAAACATAGGAACCAAAGACTTTGGTAATAATGCAAAGGATCAAACTCAAAACAGATAACTAAGACTTCAAGAACTCAACAGGGACAAATTCATCATGAATAAGGACGTGATCCTGAGCTATCCTTTGACAGCTTTGTTGAAGGGCATCTTAAAATGATTTACCCATGACCCATGACCTTTGCTTTTCTGGACAAATATTCTAATTAAGATCTAAGGCTTATCCTATTTATGTATGTATTTATGAAAAGAATACAATTGCTAAGTAGTTATAAATGTCTGATTTCTTAACAAATAGTGTATCTAAAGCAGATCAAATTCACAGTTAAACACATCAAGTGCAGCAATTTTTCTTAAGAAGTTAATGAAAATCATTCTTAGAAATGCCGACAGTAAAAATACAGCAGATTATTAAATCTGAAACATCATCTGGACCTCAGAGAACACAGGAAGCTGATGCTATTTGTAATCTTCTTCTGTGACGTATTGCTTCTGGTCACCCTCTTTAGCTCTGACATCTGACCTTTCCCCATGAGGCTGCACTCCAATCACAGAAAAACAGGAAGAACATTGCCTCTGACAGCAGGCGTTACGAGTGGCCTCATGGGAAATGTAGTGCTGGCAATCTAAAGTGGGGTATGAGTCACCATCTGTCTCCCTCACTCAGTTATTACACAAGCACTGCACATGCGTGTTTCGATTTGTGTGTGTGTGTGTGTGTGTTTATCAGCATAAACTCTTTTTGTTCAGCACTTCTTTAATACAGTTTGTCCTGCAGTTTGAATCTGTTACAACTTGATGACGACAAAATTGATAGTTGACCTTGCGAGCTTCTCTGAGAGTCTTGGATGTTCCTCCATCTTTGTGCACGTACAGGTGACTTCTGAGAGTCCAGGAATTGCTTCTAGTAGCTCTTGACATATACAGAGAGAAAACACACTACTGCAACACACCCTCCAACCCAAACACACTACCTCAAGGCAGAGACTGTCCTACTGTGTCTCTACAGTGGCAGCACGTTTAGGTATTCCAGGCAGTGCTTACAGGGTATATTGACATTCCTGTCTTATTGCTTGCTCCATTGTGCATTCTGTGAGAGCTAACCCTCAATCCCTCTCTCTCTTCGTCTCTCTCAGCCTCTGTATGTCTCTCTGTCTCTCTCTCACTCTTCAGGGCATCAGACTTATTATCCCCACTCATACTCCGCTTTGGTACACAGCAAGGCAATGCATAAAACAAGCCCAAGCACACAGGGAAGCACACAAAGTGATTACTGAGCAGAGACAATATTTGAAAGATTCATTGTTTCAATACCCTTATTTTTGTGAATATTATTATAACTGATTTGTCAGTATGTCAGCTGATCATGATGCCAATCTCTCTTTCGACAACAGTAGTGCCAATGTTTGGTATCACTTTTTAAACTAAGTATACAGCAGGGATGTGAAACTCATTTTACACTTTGGGCCACATATAGCTCGCTGTGATCTTAAGGGGTCGGACCAGTGAAGAGCCTTTTTTTTGGTGGTGTAAAGAAGTTCAACTATACATGTACTACCTGAGATATTTAGTATAAGGAAAATACATGCAATTTCAACGATGCATCTTAGTTTTTCTATATGATGGTAAATGTTCTGTATTTGTATAGCGCTTTACTTGGTCCTAAGGACCCCAAAGCACTTTACACTATACACAATCATCCACCCATTCACACACTGGTGATGGCAAGCTACATTGTAGCCACAGCCACCCTGGGGCGCACTGACAGAGGCGAGGCTGCCGGACACTGGCGCCACCGGGCCCTCTGACCACCACCAGTAGGCAACGGGCGAAGTGTCTTGTCCAAGGACACAACGACCGAGACTGTCCGAGCCGGGGCTCGAACCAGCAACCTTCCGATTACAAGACGAACTCCCAACTCTTGAGCCATGGTCGCCGATAAAGAAATGCTCCTTTGAGTTTTTTTTATTTTTACTAATTTTCCATTATAGGTAATTTAATTGTTTATTTATTTTTTAATTACTTTGGTCAGTATGAATGGCCATGGGGGAAATCTTTAACATTAGGAAAAGGAATTGTGAAAATACAGTTAAAAGTCTAAAATTTGTGTCCTCCACAGACTTATCAAAACTGTTTAATAAGCTTTGGACCCCAATTTTTGACACCCCTGGTTTACATCCTTATTACCTCCCCAGCTGGGTTCTGTGTGCATCATGCTAATTTGCCCATAACGCAGTACTTTTAAGCTGGTTAAGAGCAGGTATATTAATTTACAAGTGTCACTGTCTTAGCTTGTGGCAGGGTAATAACTAGTCGTTAACCCCAAAATTTGCCGGCACTGTTGCAAATGTCATGAGTAGTCATGTGAAAAAAGAAAGTTTGACAAGACAAGAAATATGTGTGAAAAACTGAGTGCATCCTTACTGTTTCCATAGGAATTGAGAGGACAAGAAGCATTCAGGTGCAACAATTCACCCCAAGGTCAAACTGTGCAATGCTCAAAAAAATAAAAAACCTCAAGGCCTAGCATGTTAGAAAGATAAATGGTACAAGTTCATGACAGTAAAATTAGAAAAATACTGAAAAAGTATGGCTTGTTTGTTAGGGGTGCAAAGAGAAAGCCTTTTATTCTCCAAAAAATATGGCAGGATGGATTAGGTTTGGAAAGCTTCATCAGAGCAAACCACAAGACGTCTGGAACGACATCCTTAGGACAGATGAGACGAAAGTGGAAATATTTGACCATAATACACAGTGCCATGTGTGGAGAAAACCAAACACAGGATATCAGCACACACACCTCATACCAGCTGTCAGGCACAGTAGTGGAAGGGTGATGATTTGGGCTTGTTTTATAGCCACAGGACCTCGTTTGTATACCAAAGTATTCTCGCGTCAGTGTGAGGCCATCTGTCTGACAGCTAAAGTTTTGCCAAAATTGGGCCATGTAACAGGCTAATGATCCCAAGCACAGCAGCAGATATACAATGGAGAGGAAAATAATCAAGGTGTTGCAAAGATTTAGTCAAAGTCCAGCACTCAACCCAAAATGGCATGCTTAACAGAGCTGTGCATGAATGAATGCCTGCAAAACTCAAAGTTGTAAAGAAGAGTGGGCCAGAATTCCTCCAACAATGTTATATAGAAAATTATCACTCAAGTTAGTGCCACTAAAGTTGGTTCTACCAGATATTCAATTATGGGTTGTACCTAGTTTTTCACATGACCAAACAGTCTTTCTTTTTTCAAATGATTATATGCATTAGAACTGGAACTTTGATCTGATGATTGTGCTATTGCAAGGACAACTTTTAAGTTTTAAGTGACTTTTATGGAAATGTGTCAAATTAGATATTTTAGTCACCATTCCTAGAGCCACATTGTCAGCTTGGGTAAACCTGCCAAATACCAAACGTTTCTCTTTTGCTTGCATATCAATTTTTAGGATAGCTAAGCAAAATGTGGCTTAGACAAAACCTGCCATAGTGTGGCTGTCATAAACGCTGTTCTGTGTAAGTAATTTTGTTAAGCAGGAAAAAACAAACAAACACCTTTGTGTCTTCACGGTTGTCAGTAATGTTCTGCAAAAAAGGAAAAACCTCTTACTCTTGAGATACATGTCTACAAAGACAATCTGTCCCGGGATTTTGTTTCTTTATTTATTCACCTTATGAAAATGCCATAAAACAACAAACATCTTACAGTCATGAAGAATCTTTTTATTTAGAGGAATCTGATGCTTTACATGACCAACATACGCAGGATTACTGTGCTACAAAGTGTGGCAATGCGGTCTTCCATTAAGCACAAATGAAGAGAAACACCTTTTTGTATTATTTTGCGAAGAAGAAGCAGGTATTTGAAGAAACTTTACCAGGTTCAAGCTAAATTTGACCTTTTATTTGAGATATTTTGGATTCTGGACATCAGCTGAGGAGCTGCTGTGGTAAGCAAATGTTTTACCAACCAAGGTAAACCCAAAGTGAGACTGTAGTGTAGTCATAGTAGCTTTGACCAACAATGACACGAGAGAACTGGGACACAGAAAGTCACAAAATAACAGAAAAAACACACTTGTACAAATATTGTTCCAGGAACCATGATCTGTATTTGTTTGCTTGTTTTCATCTCAGCTCCGAGACAAACAGGCAGCAGATGAGCAACTGCTGTGCTGTTTGAAAATTCACACAAGTAAACATAAAAAATTAATTTTCTTTCATAACACAGTGATAATTTCAAACTGTTTTTAACTATTTTTTTTCCTAGAAGTAAACTCGTAAATATATAAAATAAATATCACACTAAATTGGCGAATAATTTTATAAGATGGATCAAGAAACTGGGATTCAAAGCATCCAAACAGACCTAGTTTGCTAATACACAAACACACATTTGCACACCTCCAGGAGCTGGAAGCAATGTAGCTTACTCGTATCATGCTGGCCTGTGATGTTGGTTTGTTTATTTGTGCCAAGGGAGCGATAACCTGCTGGCAACATTTCTAAAACAGCTCCAGCTGCAGCTTACACTGAGAAAATGACTGGTCAAATTTCACCTGAGGTGGTTTTTTTTGGCGAAAAGACGTCTTCGCAGCAGCTGGTCTCTTTGTCAGCTAAACACACCCGTGGGTTTATTTACCTCCACCGTGCTGGTTCTTTAGTCTCTTCTCATCCACATCACATCGCTCTCTACTTCTCAAAAGTTGTTATCTTTAGTGTAGTAGTGGTTAAGAGACATATAGCCTTTTCTTTTGAATAGGTGTAACTTAACACGCCTTAAAAATTTTTTTTTTTTTTTTTTTTTTTTTGTTAAATTAAAAATCTGGAAGTATAAAAAATCAGCTTCAGTTAGCATCCTTTATGAAAACATTGTTGCCTTGTTGTTTATGATCACGCTATCACGCTTTCCTTCCCAGTGTGAATGAAGCGAAACAAGACAAAAATAATAGCCATGAGTTAAAAAAACAGGACCTTGGCTCTTTATTAAGAAACACAAAGGAGTAGACTGCTCCAAAGCAAACTGTGTAATCTGTTTTACAAAGAGGTTAACAAAATCCGATCCATGTATAAAAAAAATTCTAAAACACACAATACACATATTTTTACTGAGAAGAAAGAATAAAAACAACTTTATTGTTTACAGTGTATTTGTGGAAGCACAACCAGTATTTATGCGCCATAATAACTAGGGATGGGTATTGAAAACCGGTTCTTGTTGAGAACCGGTTCCCACTGTTTCAATTCCTTGGAATTGTCTGCCATTTTTGCAAACGATTCCCTTATCGATTCCAGTCGCCCCGAATGACGTCACCGTGTTGCGGAGCGTCATTTACCTGGCAGGAAACACGGCGGCTCAAATGCTAAAAAGTTTGGTTATACTTTACGAGAACGGATGACAACAGGGCAACTTGCAATACTTGAAAAGTAGATATTTCATTTAAGAGAGGAAACACTACAAACATGCAAAAGCATTTGCTCACAAAACACACGATGACCTTAAATGAATGTCGTGTTTTTAATTACGCTCCGGACTCGTGAATCTCAACCCAGCAGCAGCGGTAACGTTTGCACGTCCTCTCCCGTTAATGCGGCAGGTAAATAATCAACTAACAGTGCATATTATGTTAGCGCGATCTGCCTTATTACAAAACCTGCCATTACTGTGCGTTTTATTTAGGTGACCATGATGAGAGAGACAGAGTCTGGCTGACTCAGATGCTGGCAGTTGTCACTGCAGTCTACCGGTAGCATCTCCTTTCAGGCCAGGATAGAACAATGTCACCGAGCAGTGACTAAGTTTATGGTAAAAGGCTTGGATATTCTTGTGTAATTGCTACAGAATAATTTATGTTATACTTTGTTATTGCTACAGAAGAATATTTATTTTATTTTGTTATTTTACATTTACAATTTTTTCCCCCGGGGACCCTGTGACACCCCATTGAAGAGCCATAGGCTGTGGATCTCTTAAGATCTCACTGCTGGGTTTGTAAGGCCATGTTACTCCTAAATTTCTATCTTGTTCAAAGAGAAGATATTAAACAAAGTTCTAAGCTAATCGACCTTTGTGTTCTCCTTTTTAAAAAGAATCGATAAGAGAATCGATAAAGAATCAAATCGTTAAACAGAATCGAAAATGGAATCGGAATCGTGAAAATCTTATCAATACCCATCCCTAATAATAACTGACAGCACCAAAGAGAAAGTTAGGACATGCTATCAGTGATGTGATGGGGTTAAGGAAGTAACAGACTTCCTACAACAACCCTCATTATTGCAGTGCTTTAAACAAGATTTAAGTGTGGAGGTTAAACCCAAAATAACCTTTTTGGTAGCAAATTAATGCAGCTTGACAGGATACCGACATTCTGTGATTTTAATTGTGCCTCCAAAGGTGTAGTAGTTAACTTGGCAAATGACTGCTGTGGCAGTGAGGAAGCAGCCAAAAATAGCTTCAACCACATTTGCTGATTTAGATTAGATATCCCTTTATGTACATTTATGGTGTTGTACATACATGAGTTTTGTCAACAGGGAATTTGCAAAGTGCCCTTTTGTGTACACACTCTACAAAATCAATACAAAATCAATGCTCATAACAGGGCTGAAGGTTGTCTCATCTTTACTTTCTAAATGTTCACTGGTACTGATGAATCAGTAGCGGCCCTGTATGTGTGTGTCTGCGTGCGCATACATATAGACAGTGGTTTAAGTGGGCTCTAACAATCACGAACAGAGTTCCAGCACCTTTAATAAATGAGTAATTAAATCTGACAGAGAGATTAGAGTGTTGAGTGAAATATTTTTTCATGTACGCAGCCTGGTATTACTTCCAGCATATATGCACGCTTGACAGCATGGGTAAAGTTGGTCCGTAATGAGAAAATGACATCCCACAGCCTTGCTTACACCTTCAGTGTACATCATTTCTTTGATGCATTCCCCCCCCCTTTGAATCCATATTGCAAAACAAAGTCAGGTATAATAATTTTGTTCTTTTTAAATGTGGCATGAAAATACTGTACTAGACAGTTCAGTGCACGGTAAACTTGTTTGTTTGAAGTTACACTTTAGCATTGTATTAGACTGATCATTGTTTGTATCAGACATCAACTTAAATCTTTCTATTTCTGTAACATATTTCTATTTTATATACATTTATATTTGAACCAGTAAGCATAAACATACAGCCCACAGATATTCATATACAGACATGAACATCTACAGGCTAAGGGCATGAACAACCACAGGCATACTAAAGCACATTAAGCGATTCAGCATTGACCAATACCTCAGAGACTTGACCTCTTAGCTGCTATATTAATAAGTGATACAGGCTGGGGCGCTCATCTTTACTAAGAATATTAAGGCTGGAAACCTTTTCCTTCAAAGTTTAGAGGCAGAAGCCACTTATGGGCGGTTTGCGGTTACTTGCAATCGCATGCTGATGACATTTAGCTGAGGAGGGAGTCAGGGGACCTTATTTAGATGATGGAGACATTAAGACATGTTTGTAAGCTGGCAGAAAAAAAATGTCATAATATCCACCTGACTAATGTAGTGAAGTAGAGGGGATCCTCAAGAGACATGTTTGTTTTCTCTATTATTATACAGTCAGCACTGGGTGCTGTAAAAAAAAAAGCTCAATTATGGATGAAAAATAATTCAGTGTTGTTGTTTTTTTGTTTTGTTTTAAGTTACTGTCGGCTTTCGCATCCTACTTAAATCATATACATCTGTTCAGTATGTGTTTTGTCAGACTGGTGGAAATACATTGAGTCTGAAGGGATCTCAGATATCTCAGGCATCTCTCGCACATATGCTGTATAATATGATGATAAGTCAGAGGATAAGATGCAGCGTGGTTGTGCCATTAAACAAAAGGGGAGCACAGCCTGTTGGTGTTTATTCTCCAGTATGCTGATCAGTAGGCCTGCAGGTCGGACAGTGATAGTGAATCACATACAGATGACACAACCTGCCATACCACTAAGCTAGCACTGGTAAAGACCAGCAGGCATGGAGATGGTTTATTTATATGTTATGTAACTCCCTGTAAACTGTGGAAGATTTAAGGCCATGCGACACCTGAGGCAGCCAATATGCATGCTTTCAAACATGTTCTTCAAATTTTTGGTGTCCCAGTGAGCATTAAAAGAATCATGTCACAAGCCCACTCCACTCAAAACTGACCCTTCAGTCACAGATCCATATAATAATGTGTGTTTTATCCATGTGAGAGCTTCGAGCTCAGCATTCAGTACAAATCCATGAAACTTGATGGTGAACTTTGGATGGGAGTACAACACTCTGCAGCTTCATATTAGACTATCAACCAAGCAAAGCTCAGACAGTTCAGCTTGGCAGTCACACCTCCTCCTCTCCACTGCTCCTGTGTGCTAATCCCCCCCCCCCAGACAGATTCTGTTCCCAGACATGGTTAGACCTCTGTTGTGAACTTTGTGACTACATCACCATTATCTGCAGGATTACAAATAATGGTGAGTGTTAATGTCAGGAGGAAATCACCGGTGTGGTGCTCAGGGAACGGCCCAGCATAAACAAATGAGGAGCTGATTTTAGAGTTTAGAAGGTAAACAAGATTAGGGTGTCTGGAATAAATATCACAGAAAACCTTTGTGGCAAGCGCACATTTCAACTTAGCTCAAGGCAACTCAGAAATTATTGTACTTTTTAAGGAAACTCAAGATAATTTTATAGAATCTGAATACTTTATCATTACCAGAGGAAATTATGGTGGTAACAGTTGCTCCAAGACACTAAGAACAAAAAGGACTAAAGAAAACATCCTGGGTATCGTATGTGCCTCATATAAACTCAAAAGCTATGCAGTTGGTGACTGAAATTGACGTCAACATCACCACCACCCATTTATACCCAGCATCAGGGATATTGGTCTTTCCAAAGGATACTAAAGAAAAATACTCCACCACAGCCACAGCATGTTCACCCTGCTGCCATCTGGCATGTGATACAGAAGTATCTGCTGCTGCGCCACCAGACTTCAGAGCAGTTTATTTCCTCAGGCTGTGAGACTGCTGAACTCATCCTTCACACTTCACCACAAATAATAGCTTTACTTCTCTTTAATGACTAAGTTATTTGTCCATTCATTTGTATTTTCTCCTTCTCCTTTCCTTAAAGTGACTACATGTGAAATATATCGTTACAAGTTCTCAGGGGACAGGTGACCTCCTATCTAAAGTGCACCATATTTAATGCTTTTTTGCTTTTTTGAACCAGTGTGTCCAGTCTGTTTGTGTTCTTGCATGTGCACACGTATGTGCACCCTTTTGTGAATTGCATGTGGGGGAGGAAGAGGAGGTGTCAAGTGAACAGTGGTATTCAGGAAAAGATTGTTCTGTTCTTGTAGATGTGTGTGTGGGAGGACACTGTGGAGTGGGCGGGTCACTGGGACTGTGATTACTCAGGGAAATAAGGAATTACTTAGTCTGTTTTCAATTTAAATGCAAATTTTGGAAACGCGAGCATCTAAACATGTGCAGAGATACTAAGAACAGAGGGAAGTGGATTGTGCGCACAGCAACATTAAGAGCCCCAGTGTATTACCTATTATTGGCTATCGCTAGTAATATCTTAAGGGCAAGATGTGGTGGGATCATTACATCTGCAAGAGAATGACCTCAATAAGGTCAGCATTGTTTTTGTGGTAATAGCAATATGTGCGGCATTTTTAAACACTGCTGGCTATTGTTCATTCATAATGTCATGGCAACTCTATCATTGCGTACAACTTCTAAACCCAGTGTGGGGCACAGAATAGGTGTATGTATGGTATTTATAAACATATCTCACTCCTTCATAAACTCCCAGTGGTAACTCTCACAGACTCATTTACATGATGAAATAAAATAGCACTGGGGATTGTGACAATGAAGAACCTTCCCCCATATTTTGAGTTTCATAAAACACGTCGTGACTAAGCAAGCCATATCTCTATACTCAAATGCTCCTCAGCCCCACAGAATTTGTCATACTTATGCCTACTTTTGTTTGTAGAACTGAATGAAGTTGCAGCTTATGGGAGTGAGCGAGAAAAGGAAACACAGGGAAACAAGAAGGAGATGACACACGGTCAGAGTAACAAACCCAGAAAAGTCATCAGTACACACACACTCAGACATCTAATTGCAATTTGCTGAATGTACATTACAGCGTATTTGGCTTGCTTCTGCGCCATTCGGCCCAGCATTGTGAGTTTGTGAGGTTTTCCTGATTTCTTTGAAAAATGTCATTTAGTTTAGTCCTTGGTTTTCATGTTTAGTTAATATTACTCTTAGCCTTTGTTTACTTATCTCTGTGTCATTTTCTGAGTCTGTCTTCCGTGTTCATGCATGCTCTCTCATGTCTGCCTTTCCTCCTGTGTCAAGTTCATGTACCAGTCCATGTCTCACAGTGTTTCCTGTTTTATTTTGATAGTCTCATGTCCATGTCCTGTGCGTTAAGTTTTGCTTCCCCTGTGCCGTTGCGTTCATTTCCTCCCCGGGTGTTGCCACTCCCCTCGTCTCCTCTCTGTGTATTTAGTGTGTGAGTTTTCTATCATTCGTTGTCGAGTCGTCTGTTGTATTCATGTCAAGTTCCCTAGCTTCCATGTTTCCTGGTCTCAACGTTCTGAAAATCTTTCGATGTTCTATGTTCCTTGAGTTCAGCATTTAGTTTTTCCCAGTGTATCTCTAGTTATGTTTTGCCTTGGCGTTTTCCTACTTGTCTTAGTTATTTTCTCCAGCCTTTTGTTTAAACCCATTTGGGTCTGTTAAAAAATAAGGTCTGCCGCAGTCAATGAAAACAAAGTGGTAAATACAAAGTTGCCCATTGAGACAGTCGCTATAGTGACAAACTCAGTCCGAACTAACAATGTGGACTTTTAGCTCTCTAAAAGAGACTCATTAATTCCGGGTAGCCAATATTTCTGTGGACATCGCTTCCTGTCGCAGATGCCATGTGACACCTTGTGCATAATTTTGAGCAGTGGTATTTGTCAGTAACACAGTTTTTGACACCCTGTGATGAAAATTGGTGACATTGTCCTTTCATACTACTCCCAGATATCATTTTGCCTGAGGAGGAGAAGAAAAATGGTGTTAGGAGACAGGTGGGATGGCAGACATTCACTTTTACTTTACTTTTTGACATTTTCTTTTTTTGAGGTACTCCTATGACTCTATTGGATTACCCTACTTAAAAATGAAACAAAAAAGGAGTATCTCTTTAATTACCATGTTCCTCCTGTTTTACAACTTGGGAGTGAGGACACCCGTGGTCATCGCCAGAAGAGATAAATGCCACAGAAAAGTAAGGAAAGATTTTGGTCTTTTCACCATATTTCAGGAACAATAATAGAATATCCAAGGCAAAGTGAAGTCTGAACGGAGTTTGGTCAAATGACTGGAACTATAATCCTACTACAGCCTGGCACTAACCCATTTTCGTAGAAGATTTATGTGAGAGGGCCCTGAGCGCTGAGCGGGCCCTGAACTGCAATGAGATATAGTCTATCAATTATTGAAGTGTGATATGGGTTATCTATTATTGCTGTGTTGTACTTTCGTCATAACAGACAGTTGGTGAAAATGTTCTTCATTAAGCAGGACCACTATGAGTGGGTGACAGTGATTAGCACTCAAGAGAGGACACATATACTTGATGAGGCTGAAGTGTAGTATTAGCATTTGTTAGATAGATAATATGTTTGGGAGTGGAGCCGAGTTCACGAGAAGTTCCTGTGTTCACTCTTTCTCACAATGGACTCAACGGAGAGGAAAATCTCTGGAGTACAAAGAACCTGTGCAGGTGCACATAAGCATACAGCACTACAAACATGCTCCACCCAACCTATTGATGGACAATCTGTTATTCTTATGCACCTGCGTTGCACACTCTTAATAGTGTTCGTGGGTATTCCAGGTACTGCAGTGTTGCCATAATAGGAAACTGCTGCTGCCCCTGAGGTGATCTCCTCCCTTCTGCTCTCCTCTCATCCTCTCATATATCAACTTTCGTAAGCAGTGGTGAACTGGGCCCCGAGGCGAGCTCTCGTCTAGCCAATGAAGCTATTAGATGGTCCATTTTGTCATCACAGCCCAATGGAATTAGAGCCATATTCAAATTCAGACAAATATTGGTTGTGAATAAGGATGGCTCGAAAAGAAAACAGCTTAGTATGTCTTCTTCTGCCACTCGATTGTCTCTGTTTTGCTCCCGTAAGCACCAAATGTAAGTGTGAGATACATGTTTGGTTTAGTAGATGCAATACCAAAGAAGAGGCCGCTATAAGATGACTGGCAAGATATTTGAGTGGGCCCTTGAGTTGTAATAAGCCAGAAGAGAACGGGACCCGACTATGTTCACAGACAGCCTGTTGTTATGGGATATATAGTATAGATTAATGGACCTGTCACTGAGCATATGTTCCACATTTACAACTGCCTTGAGCCACCAGAACATATTCAGTGTGCTTTGGCAGTGATCCTACAAATCTGGTAGCTCTGCTGGAGGATTCAAACTCCATTGTTTGAAAGATGTTCTCTCATTTGTGTTTTTAACCCTTTAAAGCCGGTCAGAGCGGGCACGCTCCCTTTTGCATAACTATTTTTAGATCCCTGTAGAACCAGAACCGCGTAAGCTAGCGCAATAATTTGTTTTGCATATGAAACCGGAGGAGTTGTACTTACATCTTATGCCATCAGCTTGTCCTCGGTCACGGTTTCCTTCCACATATAGCTTTGCAAAAACTGCATAAAAAGCGCTTGCAGGAACAAAAACATAATATTCCAGAAACACGCTTTGCCAATCCGATCAGCTGTTTGTAACACTTCCCACATGGAAAAAGACAACAGCGCCAACGATCGCATGTCTGCCATTTCCTGCCCGAAACCAGAAGTGACGTCATTTTCGCAGAAAACGTAGTTTTTTACTTTTAGGCCTTATAAGCCTATACTGGTGTTTTTATAAGTCATGTTTGACTCTATACTTTTCTGAATAGTTTCTGGGATGCTTAGAACTCGAATTGCACTGCTGGAAATAGTTTATTTTGATGCACATGCTGTTTTCTTTGCAAAGTTGCATCATAGGATTGTTTTTCGTTTTTCCTGCACTATATAAAAATTGCTGTATCTCAAAAATAAAACTATGAAGACACTCAAAATAAATTTCCTGTTATTGTAAACTATTTTTTGCAACTTTTTTGTATTTAAAGTTTTGAGGGATAAGCCTCTTTCTCCAAGTAGAAATATATGTAAAAAAACAAAAACGATTTTCAATTTTTTTGTAGTTTATTGCACTTTTTTGCAATTAATGTAGTTACTATGGACTTAATGCATACATATTATTAAAATATGGGCTATAACAGTTGTATTGATGTATAGCAACTTGAAATGCTCCCAAAAATGGCACTACAGCATGTAAAAATATAATATAAGCTCTGGCAGACTTGGTTCTATGGTAGGTCTTAAAGGGTTAATGCAGTAGTGAGCATCCGTATCAAATCAGGATAAAAACAGCATAAAACCAATCTTTAAAAAAAAGGAAAAGTTAGACTGGTGAAAAAAAAATCCACACTCACCTCTCTGACATAGTTGGAGCTCAAAAAAGCTGCTAAACAGTTTATGAAGATTAAACTACAACTGGACAATCAACATTCGTGGGTTTAAGCAAAAATATCTGTTTAATTTTTTTGAAATTATGTCAAACCTGGAATAAATAAAGTGTGTTTTATCTTATTTCAGCTGCTCACAGAAACACGCATTTGGGCGCTTCCAGGACCTTGAATGCTTAACTCTTTCATGATGATATTCTCTAAGCTATCATTAGAATTCAGTGTAAACTCAGTGCTTTCCCCTGCAGTAGACCTAAAAGCAATGTGGGGGCTGCTCTGTTCTGCTCTCCTCTGCTTTGCACAAACTCTCATTCTCTCCTTGATACAGGGCTGGAGCTCATTCTGGCAGCAGCAATCAGATTAATAAGTAAACAAGCTAGTAATTGGCCTCAATGAAATATTCAAATGATACGGCTGTTTGCTAAAAGGATACTCATTTTGGAATTTCAAGCATTAACCACCCTTGATGATATGACATGTCATTACAAGAATACAGTCTCTGTCTGTTTTTAATTCATGCCCTGAATCCCTGCTACACACACGGTGTAACACCCCTCTACATTCCCTCAGTTATGCTACAGTTTAGAATCATCTTGGGAGATTTTAACTGATGCATCGCTTAAAAATTATTATGATAATGTATGCTGAGGTGTTCTTAGGTATGCACCGTCATCGCCGCTCTTTCACCGAAACATACATGTGCACATTTGCCAATGCATGTATTAAATTTCAGCGTTAATCCTATCATCTGGCGTGTATGTGTGCATAAGTACCCATGCATGCTTGTGTGCCTCTGTGATCCTGCTTTCTGTCTAAGCACAGCATTGCAGAGCACAAGCTGCATACTAACCCAATCATTAAGACATAAATGAGAACATCAGAATCTATCTGCAGTCTCGCACACAGTAGTCCTGAGAGAGAGGCAGAGAGAAGGAGGGAGGTGGGGGGAGGGCTGACCAATTTATCTTCACTCTCTCCTTCCTCCTCTTCTAATGTTTGCATCTCCCCATTTCTCTCTTGCTCTCCCACTTCCTTTCTTTCGCTGACAGATAGAAGCACAGGGGTGGAATGTGGCCTGGTTGAATATATCAGACTGACTTTCTCCCCGTACTTTTTAGTCTAATTGGGAGAAGCAAAGCAGCTACGTCTAAGGCTTGGCCCAGACGATGCGACCCCATCGGATTCTGCCTTTCCTTTTCTAATTTTGGCCCACTTTTCAAATGCTGTCCAAATCCTGGCCCAATTTCCTGTCCATATGTGTGATAAAACAATGCCATCTGAAAGAACATAAAACGATGGAGAGCAGTGATGGAGAGGAAGATGGGTACGAATGTTATAGACAGAGAGCTGCCTACTGTATGTGCGAGCCAATACATGTGTGGAGGCTGCGGATGAGGATAATGTGTGAAAGAGAAAAAAAAGTCAGTGATGTTTTAGCAGATGGCACACTACAGATGAGAATGGTTTGCAAAAGGAATAAGGGTGTTGCAGATCAAGTTCATGAATAACTAAAGTACAAACATCCACTGTTGAACCTTTGCTCCGTTAAGACCCTCCACCACTAGACGCAAATCCCAAGACGGCAAAAAAAGGTGCAAAAATCTGCTCCACACATGCATGCTTGTGTAACTGTGTGTTCATTCATAAACCTGCACAAATACAGTAGGGTTTGTTAACAGGGGATTAGTTGTGCACATGTATGTTACTCTGAAACTACAAGCCAACAGAGTCGGGTATGCACTGAATTAAAAACACAAGTACACACAGTGACCCAATTTCCCTGCCTCCACTTTGTTTAGGTTTCATTTTATAAATTACAGTTGGCTGTTTCAATACTGTGTTCATGCATGTAACTATCAATGAATGTGGATACACAAGTAATTAACTTTGTTAGTGTCCAGAGGTTGAGTATCAGGGTTTTGCCTAGATTTTGAAATGGCAGTATAAAAAAAAAAAAAAGGCCTCTTGTTACAATGACATGGGCTTCATATGCTAATTACCATATGCAGTTAGATCCATAACTATTTGGAGAGTGACAAATCCATGTATTGATATGTCACTGCTAATTCATTGTGGTTTGCAAGAGCATGCTGTTTTGCACTGAGAATAAAATATCCAGTTGAATGACGATTGACACTGAAAGGCATTTTGGTGTTGCTGAGTTGGCCAGGGCATTCCAGACTGTTGATTTGGTCAACCCTAAAGTTTTTGATATCTCTTTGGTAGGTTTGTTTGAGTTGCCTCTTGCATCTTTCACTTGCATCAACGTCTCTGCAACTCATATTGAGAGTGGGGAAAAAAACAAAATGACAAGCAAACTCATGGAATCAACTCCAGATTTTATATCTGTTTGATTTTCATGAAATAATGAGACAACAGGTCTCACTTCACCTGCGATCTCACCAAGGAACTACTTGTCAGCCTATTGTCCAATTACTTTTGTCCCACTGAAAATGGGGTGCTATGTATAAATGGCTGTAACTTCTTAGAGGTTGATGCAATAATTTTAGTTAAATCCCTTGAATTAAAGATGGAAGTAAGTCTTCACCCCAACCACATCTGGAGTGTTTAATAAAAATGGGTCCATTTTTAAACCTGTGGGCCTAACTCCTGTAATGTTTTGCCTACATTTACATTTGCCATAACTCATCCACCCACGTGTCCTTTTTATATGAAGCAGATGCAGATGCATAGTTACAATCAGGCCACATGTATCTGAGCTATAAGAGGTCAACGTAGCCAAGGTTTGGTCCGAATGTGTTTGTACTATCAAGTATATAATCAGATATTTGGATCAGTATCAGATGTTATGATTAAATTAATCCTGCGAGGCTAGTGAAAGTCACCAGCACTTACATCATATTTCACTTTAGCTTTGAGCCCTGCCAAAAGCACAAACGTTTAAAGAATTAGTCCGCCTCACTGGTTTGTCCATACGGTTTGTCATGCTGCTAAAGATGCTAGTTTTCCCTGGACTTTCCATCACTGCCATATTTTAGATGTGAACCTGTGTGTGCATGATAACACTTACATCACATTTTCCATTGCCTGATTTTCTTCTCACTGCATGTGAACAGTGAAAAGCAGTAAGATGCCCACAGAACTGAGCTGATATTTAAATAAGATGTATAAAATGAAATGCAGCAGTGAGTTTTAAAAATCAGTAAAATTTCACTAAATCAACTTTTTTTTTGTCTTTTTAGACTTTTTGTAAATAAATAAATGTCAGGCTTATCAAATCTAATCATGCAATGATTTGCTAATGAGTTCATTTTAACACTGTGAAATTACATAATTTGGATAAGTGGTTCTATCAAATCAGTATTTAGTTTAATTGCATTTTAATTTCATTCAACGTTCAATATGATAGCATTTTATTTAATTCACCTTTTAATTTGCTGGCTTTTTTAATAAAAACCTTGTTTAATCTATCATTCTTTTCACCTCTGAGTGTAAAAAGATGTACCTGAATTTGTAAATGTTTACTTCCTCTACTCTGTGTTTGCATGTAAATATTCAAGTACATCTTAAAATTATGTAACAAATCAACAAGAAACATATATATATATATCGTTTTTATCTTATAGTGGGGGTTTAAGATTGTTTTTTTTATTTTTGCTTGATAAAAGCTTGATCGTATCTAATGCCGAAAGTGGCATTTGCAGACTGAGGTCCTATACAAAGCAGCAAAGCTTTATACTAACAGAACTGAAAAGATGCTAAAAGCGTTGGATTTTATCCTGGACAATTACCTAAACTCTTTGTTTTGTGTCAGCAGCCTTGAATTTGTGCCATACACCTAGGGGTCAAAAATGACCCCTAGGTGTATGGCAAACAAGTGTATGGGAATCCCGAGGACAACACAAGGGTTAGCAAACTTAAGGGGCAAACCTGCTGTCAGTGTGGCTGGCCTCAGCACATGGTGTGTTTATGTCTGTGTGATGTACTTTAACAGCAAGTCTTGGTTTCACAGCAGGTTATGACTGGACCAGCCCAGACAAGACGTCCAATAATAACAGCTTCTCGACTGTGTTAGCTGGTCAGCTGCTAATTAAACAGTGAATGGTTCTGATTATCTGCTGTGTACCAAGAGACGCTGTACATGTGTGTGCTTGTGTATGCATATAAGCCCTTCACTTCAAAATTGTCTTCATCAATCTAATCATTCTGACTAATTAAAGATGTTTGCACTATGAACTGCTTTCACCTACTCATGTATATTTATACTTAAGCACCTTATCTGCCTTAATTCCAGAACTATTGCCAATTCAGGATAAACCAGTTAACATAGCATGGATGTCTCTGGACAGAACCCGGACGACCCACAGAAAACCCACAGTGGCACATGGAGTGTTATGGCAAATGCAGATGGACCCAGGAAGCAGAACGCACGGAGGCAGAGTTGCGGTGAAGACAGTTTATTTACAGTGAGGGGGAGGTATTTATAAGGACAAAATATATACAGTATATGAATGGGGACGCGGAGCCAGGACGTGCAGGTGACAAAAACACACACAGGTAGTGCACTCGATTTGGTACTGTTGAATGCCAAAACCTCCAGACGGAAAACAAACCAGTCGAGGCAAATTCCTAAGGAGGAAACAAAACTCCTTACAGTCACCAAAATAATCCAAGGGCTCCAGCAGGCAGGGGCAGAATTTCAGACGCTCCAAAGAAACGCCAATACTCCAACACTAGTCTTCTGTCAGGTAGCTCCTAAAGAACACTTCTGAGGAAAACATCTGATGAGTAACAGCTGTGCCAGGTTCAGTGACTCACTGCCCTGCCTACCTATACAAAAGGGGAGGCACCAAAAAACACATACAGACAAAAACACCACATAACCAGAATCCAACTCCTAACATGGAGAACCTGCAAACCCCATATAAAAAGGTTGCAGCTGACCTGGAGATCCAAGCTGAGGTCCCAGTGCTAACTACTCCCTATCTGTGCCACTTTTCACTTAGTACCTCCTTATGAGAATGTGAACAAACTACATTACACAAGTGCTTTGCTGTGCAAATAACTATAAAATGTCATTGCTGATTATTGAGTTTGCAAAGTAAAAAGCAAACCTGTCAAGCCTTTATCTGTATAACTTCATTTTTTATGTTGCTTTACACATCTCAAGCTTGTGCAGTGGCCAAAAGTCAACTTGTTTTTCAAACTGACTGTGATAAGAGTTGGGTCTGCCTCTATGACTGAGCAGATCTCAGCTGTTTTCAGTTAAAGACACCACAGTTTCCATGCCTGAAGGCGGCATTCTTAACTTCCATGAATACTGCTCTACAGTAACATCCTGAGGTAAGGGAGAAAATTCTGTGGAAAATATGTGAACTGTGGTGGGTGCCACTATGCCTTTTTATGCTGGCTCAGAATGCATTACAAGTGCAGGATTTTTGTATTTTTTATTTTTTAGTCACACAAATGTAATCGCGTCCCATGTGGACCACTCAACAGATTTGGTTCCCTTTAATTTGAAAGTGAAAATGAAAATCAAGTGGAAGGAATGTCATGTTGATACACAGGAGCTGATTCAATCAAGGACGCGCCAGAGAAAGAGGGCATAATGGGACTGCGACTGGAAAATCTAAATAAAAATGCAGTCCAACCCAAAATGGTCCAGAGGTGCACGGGATAGTGATGGACTCTTAATGGACAGATGTAAAATATTATTACTACTACAGCATACTTAATCACCACATCATTACCTGTGCAGCCAAAAGAAAAACAGCAGCACCGTGAAGCAGTACTCCAACGTAATTACTGTAAAATGTTATTTTTTACTGTGTATCCATTGTCTATGCTATAAGTTATCTAGCAATGAGGTGAAAAGCATCTCTTAACTGCTGCTGTGCTCTTCGTAATGTCCTCTCTGAAATCATCATCACTAAAGATTTAAAACAAATTCAGTTCCTTTAACTTCAGTCATTAAGCAGTAAGGTGACAAGGGAAGAACTTGATTGGTCCTTGTGTGAATTAGGGCTGGGCCATATCATACCGTTCACGGTAATACTGGTATAATGTTGGGCAACGATAAGAAAATGAAATATCGCAATAGAATATGGGTAAAACCCACATGCGCAGTGCCTTTGTTTTCATATGCGCATGATGGCGACGGAGAATGAGAAGGGCGAAAGCGGATCGTTGAATGAAACGGATGAACCAGAATTGGTTTGTAAAAATGCTGCAACTTCAGTGGTGGAACTGGTTTAGCTTTCGTCTGTCCGATACACAACAAAACACTGTTTTTGGTAGAGCATGCTAGCAGACCATCATTATTACTGTTTTCTTTGGAAAATACAGCACACTTAAAATTAATCCTTTGATTTTTCTGAAAATCGACAGTGTCCCTTATAATCCCGTGTGCCTTATGTATGAATTCTGGTTGTGTTTACTGACTTTGAAACAATTTTATGTACATGGCCCTCGAAAATCTGTCAAATGTTTTAGTACAACTTTGCTAAGCTATGAAGCTGCACCGCTTGATGGATTGTCGGAGCATTACTGCTATCGTAGGCAGGAGCCTCGCGGAGTGATACGTACTGTGCTTCAACATACAGTAATATCACCGTATTGTGTGTGTATAACCTCTTTCTAAGTTTTGTGGATATTATACATGGTTATGTTGAGGATATGTCGGCCAATTTCCACTGGAAATGCCTTTTGGTTAAACTGCCAGCAAGGAATTTACATTTGCACTGTTAAATTTTTATAACTTTAATGCACATAAAAAACAGCTGCTTGTTTAAGTGAAGATATGGTTTGGGGGGTTTTTTTTGCACTAATAAAGTTGTGGAGTTGTAAAGTGTTTTGTCTAGTGTCAATTATATCGTCAGGTATATCGTTATCACAAATTTTCACATTTTTGGTCATACCGTCCTGCTCTAGTGTGAATGATGCGCCGCAGGTGGATCTTTCCTCTTCAGGCTTCAGGACCATTATTACACCTTGGTCTAAAAAGCCTGCAACCATAATGCGAGCGGCTAATTTGTGATTTAAAAAAGTGAGATAAAACATATAATTTGGTCATTTCCAAAATTGGGTTTGAACCACTAAGAGTTGTTTTTACTGGCTCTCAGTGGCTCAGTAGCACTAGAAATGGGCACGAGCTTTTTTTCTGCATTCACAGATGTGCTGAGCAGGCGGCATCTTTCTTTCTCTAAAGCTCTGTAGGTCTGATGGGAACTGCCTGCTATAAAGGGCATATTTAACAGAAGGAGCAGGATATCTTCATTTTTAGATATGGTGGGGGTTTTATCCCCTCCAACTCTCTGCTTAGAGTTGTTGTGTCATGTGGCCTCTTCATTTACATTTCTGCAGAGTAATAGCCAGCATTTCTGATAACTTGTGCGGATGTCTCAACATTTTCCTTTACCTTATTCTTCTTCAGTCAACCCCTACCTTTATAGTTGCATTTAATTAAAAGCTGTATTTTTTTCACCTTGGTTGCTTTGAAGAAAGCCTTGATTCCCCCTCCCCCAACCAAATGCACAGATAAGATTCAGTACCACTTCTGAAGATTACTCTCTCCTATCTTTATGACTTTATCTCTTAAGTCTGTGACAGATGAACATGGATGAAATAGATTCATTTTTATGCAAATGCGACTTGCAATATCTCTCATTTAGTTGCTAAAGCTGTGGCTTTGTGTTCAGGTATGCACAGGAAAACACGGAAAACACAAGTGTGCTGTTATATGTGTCAAGTAGGATACTTGCATATACACTGTGTGTGTCTGTCTGATTTCTGTTAATTTAAATCAACAGAGCTTTAGCTGTAAGAGTAGAAGCTTAACCTTGGCTTCATTTTTAGCCAACCCTCTCCAAAAGCCTGACATGGTCTGGTAGGGTCAGTAGCACCTGTAGGTGGACAGCGCTCTCATAGCAAGCTGCTGACAACTGTAGTTTATTATATGACACCGCCATTTCTCAATGTCGTTCTCTAAAACTGTTCTCTCATTCATACTTTTTCAACCCTTCTACCTGACTGTGTGTGTCTGATAAGAGCAAGGCAGAGAAATAACACGACAAAGCTGGTTATACAGCGTTTGTCTGAAGGTGAGTGTGCATATATCGGCTATGTCTCTGTTGGCAGCCTCGCACCAGCCACCCCTTCCAGGCCATTTTTCATCCGGCTGCTGCAGTACACACTGCAGAGGGAAGCAAGAGGGGTAGAGTTGAATAGGATATGGTAAGAGGTTGCATGGATATCAGCAGGAGAGACTGCGGTGTTGCAACAGAAAAAAAAGTTTTTGCTGTGACACCTTGCTGTTCTGATATTGTTTACTGGGATTATTTAAGAACTCTGCATGGGTGCTGATACAGTAATGGGACACCACAGGGACAGAGAGACTTCATAACTGAGTTACAGGTACATACACAAGCATGTAAGCATGGTCTGCTAGAGCCAACAGCAGGCTGCATAACTGCAGTGGGTGTTGATTCATCACTTTCACTCGCAGTAGGCCCATCTTGCTGATAATTATCTTTGTCAAGTTAATTATCAGTGTAAGTGTCAGCATGACAGTGCCGATGAATTACATCCAGATAACCTTGATTAATCAACAAAATGAGTTTTTGGGCAAATGCTTTTTGCATATGGATGTCCTCCCTGTGGAAAATGTCTTCTCAAATTTCCATCCATCTTTATCTCGTCACATCCACAATTTCTCATAGCCTACTCCCCTCCACCACTGTCTCAACTTATTTTATTTTCATAGATTTTTGCTCTTACCATCTGTTTCTAAGACTGCTGCTGTCTGCTCATAGTAGGTACAATTTATGAAAGCTTTTGTCCTGTCTGAAACACCTGAGCAGTTACTGGATGAATTCCAGTGAAACTGTGTACAGTACACAGGAACACCGCCTATATATGTCTCACGAGTGGTGATCCACTGACATTCCTATTTTTGTCCAATAGGTGTTTTCCCTGTGCCTGATTCAATTCTCTAAGGGTGCTCTGGTTTCTTCTCACAGTCCAAAGACATACTTGATACCTTAATTTGTTAACTGATGATTTTAAAATGGCACAGGTAAACTTGAGTCTTTGTGTTAGCTCTGTGACTGACAGGTGATTTCTGATGGGTGAACTGCCTTCCATCTATTGATGACTGGGTTGAATGAGTACCCTGCTAGCACACTACCACCATCCATCCATTTATTCACCTTTTTCCAGTGCAGGGTGCTGATATAATATGTACTCATATTCACACGTACATTAATGTGTTTGGAGCATGGGATCAAGCCAAAGCACTGGCAGATAACCTATATAGCCACAAGGAGAACATTCAGACTCCACACAGGAAGACCCCAGCCAACCGGCAGATTTAAATCCAGGACCCTTTTGCTATGAGGCACCAGCTCTAACCACTACAGCACCATGCTGCTTATTCTCAGTTTACTAATCTTGACTTCTAAGTCAAAGCAACTTTGTGCTCAGGCAGACATTAGCAAAATTGTCATTTTCTTTCTCATGTCATGAGAAAATCTCTAGAAATGTCTACTTATTTGGTCCAAATGATCATTTGGACTCAGTGACAAACTGATTTGGTTCAATAGGCCTCTCAAGAACTCAAGAATTCATTTAATTGCTATCGACAATTTTCATACTTTCAACTTTAATAGGGTAAAAAGATGAATTGGTGAAATTTTATATTAAAAAGGAAAGCCCAACCTCAGTCTGCAATCATAACACTCTGTGAAAGCATTTTCCTGGTAGTCCTTGCATGCCACAACTAATGTCTTCTATATCTTTTTACATCAACTTTGCTCACCCAATTAACTTCCTTCAAAATCTTCACTACTTACATTATACTGCATTCACTGCTGTCCTTTCTTTGCAACCCAATAGAGTTGGCAGCATAAACAGAGAAAGAGGCAATTCTGGTTCTGTTTTAGGTACCTGTATGTAATGAATTAAATCTATGTAACTGTTTTGTTTGTTGTGTTGATTGTAGGTGGGTCAGAGATCAAGATCAGCATTTGGTAAATAAAAGCAAAGGAATAGTACAAAATGTAGCACACAAAGAAAATAATAGAGAAAGAGTAGCAATAAATTCAGTCTTAATGACGTTTGGATGCAGAGTAGTCAGAAATGTGTACGTGCAAACAATGCAAAAAAAACCCTAAAACGTTAACTCAAACCTGTGAGCGGAAGGTTCCAGATTAAAAGAAGAAAGAAAAAATAGCTTGATAGTGAACCTAGTTAAATAGGCTGAGACATAAATTACTCTGATTGCTTTTCTTTCCACTTCCCATTGGGTCACAGCAAGCACAGCTACAGCAGACAGAGAGGGAGACTAGCAAACCTAATGCAGTTATCACCTTAACACACTTCCAACGAAAGACTCTTTGCTCAAAAAATTATCACAATTTCTAGCACTGTTCTTATTCACGATGTGTGTGCTGGAAGCTTGGTGATAAATTTATCAAGTTGTCCAGACGCGGCGACACCCCGATAAACTACCTGAACGGGATCAACTGGGACGCTCGGAAGGTGCAGAGCAGCACCTGACACACTCTTGAAGTCAGTGACACCTCCTGCATGGAATAAATTCTGTCATTATTAATTCAGACACTGCCATGACCGTACCTTTCATTCATTCATTTTTCATACAACCCTGTAGTGCTGCTTTTTTATGATTCAGCGCTCATAATGTGTGTTGTAGTTTTCCCTTTTCACTGAGCATTACGCTTGCATTGAAATATGGCTTATCAAATTTCCTTAGCATAACAGCCTGGTGAACTTTGTACCGTCTGTAGTTTCCTTTTCCTTTTTTTTTTTTTTACCTCAGCTGCCCTCTCTTTCTCTTTGTTTGAGTGTCTTTATTCTTCCTTTTAAAAACCAAACCTCCCTTAATGTAATACTGTGCACCCTTGCTGTGTGGTAATTACGTTAGCACTGCAGTCTTCTAAACGAGCAGCCCATATTTAAAAGATATGAGATGGTGAATTTTGTGTGTGGATGTGAAAATGTGCTTGTACCATAGTGGGCCCGCCGAAAACAACAAGCAGATCGTTAAGAAACCAGCCCTTAAGTGTCCACACAGCTATTCAAATGTAGCATGAATGTAATTGAATAGGCTACTCTCTTTGAGTTGTGTGAGTGCTTTCTACTTGGTTTTAATCAACTGATTGTGATGGGGCTTCAGTCTGCTGCCTGCCTTGTTTGTGCTTTTGTGTCACATTCTTGTTGGCTCCTCTAACGCCTTTGCTAACCGTGTCTGTTTATTTAATGTCTTGTCGTTCAGATCATTAGTTACGTTATATTTTCTCTACATAGCTGCAACTGACATAGTTTCTATGCTTGCCAGGTAGAGACGCCGCAGGCTAGTCAGTATGCATGCATGAATTAAATCAGTGCACATACAAGGAAATGCACATACTGTAGCATAATAGGAATGCAGTCATATTAGACTGATCATAGATGCGCTTTCTTTCTTTGCAGAGACCATTGGTTTGCTTTACACTGTGTTACATGTTGTTTAACAGATTATATTTGGCATAACCTTTGCTGTTTTACCCTTCAGCTCCATGTCATCATGGGAGTCCCATGAGGCATTGCTGCTGCTTCTGCTGCTGCTGCAGGAACTAAGGGAATAGCTTACACGCTAGCTCCTACTAAAGAATATCCTCTATTTGACCCTCTATGGCTCTGACTGCCCCAGTGTCACTTCTTGAATGGACTGCTCATTTCATACAACAATGTGGAAAGCATACTAAAGTAGAAAATGTGCTTGAATTTACAGGATATGGGATTTTTTTGTGTGGTCTGTATGCGGTATATCGTTTTATTCCATTTAAACTTGAGCTCTAGTTTTTCTAACATATCCAAAGAGAATATGGTGCATTTGTGTTTTCTTTCTGCACTCTTTGTACCGAAAACTGGAGACAAAATCTGGATGACAATCAATTAAAGCCAGTGCAAAAGAAAGAGAAAAAGATTGTTTCTATAACAATGAGCCTTCACTTAATCTTCATCATGGCTTTGTGCTATTTACTGTACTCCTGTGCTCCCAGTTTGATCGAACATGAAAATAATCAAATTATAAGCTATTATACTGTCCCCAACTGTTCTATTATTGAAGATGAGGATAATTTAAAGTAAATGAAGCAGAAGAGAGGATAAAATGAGAGAGCCTAAATGGAATGAACCAGTGAAAAGCTGGTAGTTGAGTGACAAAGCTGCTCATGAGACCCCAAATATGTTTGTGTGCGTATCTGCTGCATTGCACTGCTGTTTAAAGAGGAATGTGTTGCAGCAATTTGGTTTGTTGCTACAAACTCCCTGAGTCTCCCTGTCAGCAGTTCAGCTGCAACCACAAGTCCAGATAAAACATTAAAGACAAGGCACTGACAAGGCAGGGCCATCCGGGGCCACTTAAAACTAATACCACGGGGCAGGCTATAAGGCCTTCCATCAATTACAACCTTATTAGACTAATCGTAATGAAATAATTCAATTCAGGAGACAGCTGACTCTCAACTCTGCAGATCACCAACAGGCAAGTAAAACAGTGGAGGGGAGGGATCGGCATGGATCTTTCTCTTTAAAAATAGTTGAGTCGTATTTGCAGAGATGAAGGGCAAAATCACTGAATCTACTATAGTTTCTTTTTCAAATTCTAGAAGCCAATCTTCAGCCTGCTTTGACTAGAAGCAGAATTCACCAAGCGCTGGATTGTTCACCCACTAATAGGGAACATGAGCTGGGTTTAGTGAGACAGGTTAGTTTTACCCTGCTGATGATGTGTTGTTGCAATAGTAAGGAAAGAAACACAGCTAACTTTTGCTGTGACGCCTCAGTTCTCATACTATCGTTTGTAACTCCAGTCCCTTTAATGTTTTTTTTTTTTTAATTACAAAGAAATATTTAGAGTCATATTTTGTCTTATTTTGTTTCATTCTATGATACTTTCTGCCTCTAGGAGGTGGAGTGCTGTTGCCATTAGGCCATCAGCATTATAATTAACTAGCTGGATTTAGTTTATTTTGAAAAAGTAGAGCGTGATTACTTACCATTGTTATTAAAAATTGTGGACACTGAGTGTATTTCTTTTCCCTTGCTTCTTCTTCTATTTCTTCATCTACTTGATTTTGACTTTATTCGTTTAAAATATCCTTGGAACCACAAGTAAGCCTGCAGTCTCAGAGCGAAGTGCTGTATTGGGGTGATACGATGCTATGAGGTCTTTAAGATCAGATTATCTTGATTATTCGAGCCCTTGTATGCGAGGAGAAGAACTTTAAATTTGATTTTAAATTTAACAGGAAACCAATAAGGAGAAGTTCATATGGGAAATATGTCCTCTCATTTTAGTCCCTGTCAGTCCTCTTTCTGCAGCATTGAGGATCAACTGAAGGCTTTTAAGAGAACCTTTAGAACAACCTGATATTAATGAATTGCAATAGTCCAGCTATGTTTTTTGTAAATGTATACCATGACGTGTGTGTTGTGAGACTGTATGTGGCACATGCTCAAAGGGAGATGACGCAGTGAAAACCATTAAAACTTCTTGAATAAGAGATTTGCATGTGCAAAGTGATGGAAAAAAAAATTGAGAGCCAGCTGGCTGACCTCTAACTAACAGCCTGTGATTGAAGAGAAGGCTGTATTTTATTCGCTCCCCAAGGGGACTGAGAGAACACAGAAGTTATATAAAGGACAGAAAGAGTCCATCCTACCACCGTCTGTATTAAGACACTGCTCTCCTTATCGCTTTCACTTGCTATGTCTTCCTTCCACTCTGCGATTTGACATGATAAATTACCAGTCACAGCTCCACTGCAGACTCATAGTTGAGGGAGTAGAGCTCTCACATGCAGCAACAGCAGTAGGCTGCTCTAACTGGGACTAAGTGCAAACGGACATAACTGTGTGGCAAAGGGCCAAAGCCTGCTGTAGTCCTTACACCACATTTGTCACATCTCCTGCGTTTCTGGCAGCTGTTCTGCTGACTGATGTGTTTAGAGGTCTCCATGTATGTGTTGGTATCACCTAGATCTAACCTATACTGCTGTCCTTTGTCTTACAAATAAGCTATACTATACTTTATACTATACTTACTATACTTTTCTTCTGAAGGCACTTCAGATGGTGTCGCTCCTTCGCTGGTGCTATACATTCTTTAGTTTTTGATTTCGCTTCATGCTTGGGATGCAGTGCAAATGACCAGACAGACCTTGACTTTAACATTGTTTTTTCAGATTCTACTGAGTAGGGAAAATGTATCATGAATACCAAAAGAGACACTGCTTATCATTCATTGCCTCTTACATTGTTAATGTAATGTGATACATCGCTGAATGAGAGGCAACCTGGCATCCAGTTTATCTTTATTTCTCCAAACTGGCAGCTACAGGATGAACTAAAGGTTCTTCTAAGGTTGTTCTTTCAATTTAGGCTGTCTCAACTGTTTGTGTCTTCTAATGCCATCCACGACTGGCTTGATGATGTTGACATCAGGTCTCTCCGGGGGCTGTACCATCTGTCACTGGACTCTTTGGTCTTCTTTTCTCTGAAGATAGACCTTCATGACTTTAGTGTGTAAGCAAATCTAAACTGTACAAAAGAATATGCACATTCATTTAAATGCACATAAATTTGCATAAAATGTGTTATTATATTAGAAATATTAGCTTAATGTGTGCAAGATAGGACTCAAGGTCACGTGCCCATATTTTTGTTGCTCTACCAGGTGACAGAGAAGGACAGTGAGTGTGTGTGTGTGGTATCAATGAAAAGCCTCATGCTGTAAATATAAGTATTAGTGCAGAGAGAAGTTTACTGCATAGTGTCTATGAATGTGAACATATTCACCAATACTTACATCTCAGTCTGAAATATGCATTGCAAATGGTGGAACCATCCGGGCTTTTTTAATCATGTTATTTCTGATTCAACATCATTATATTGCAGATTGTATGTTTTAACTTAAAAGAATATTTGAGAAGCAAACAAAATAATCTCTTCTCACAACAAATGCGACATTCTGACTGACGCTAATCCCCCCACCCCAAGTATGAAATATTTGCTAGCTTTATTTAAACAAGGGCAATGTTGGCGCATGTTTTGCCTTTTGTTGTTTTTTATTTATTTATCTTGAATTTATATTAATATTCACACCAAATTTGTAAAATATTATTCAGGTTTAGCAGTTACCTCAGGCAGCCCCTTTATTGAAGCCAACAGCATGGCCTGTCAGGGCACGAACACTGGACACTCTGAGGATGTCCTTTGCTGTCTGGACACAGGATGTTAGCAGCAGATCCTTTTGGTCCTGTGCACATCAGGCTCTGGCTCTTTGTGAATCTTTCTTCGAATCATTCTGAGTGTGTCATGGTGCACTGTCCTGCTGAGGGAGGATGCTGCTGTCAGGGAGTGCCATTCCCACTGGGGCTGGGCATGCTTGATCTACAATACTGTTATTCAGCTGGGAAACCAGGTCTTTCTGTAAAAAAAAATACAATGTAGTGGAACAAAACGGCCGTATTGTTCCTGATTGAACTGAAAAGGACATTTTAATTGACTAGTGTTCATCTGTATATCTAATTAACAGTATATTAGCTAATATCACTTTTGAAAAGCAGATATTAGTCATATTAGGTATATTTTCTTGTTATTCACAACACACTCTTTACTGTTAATCTGGATATATCATAAACACACATGTATACCTACACCTATACATGCTGGCACACACACACACATACATACTGGCAACATGCAAATATTCTGTCTGCATGGACAAGTGATATGATCTGTGCTTTGGTGCACTGCTTTTAGGTGTGATGATTAGTGCACAGCAGGTGCTAGCTTGCCTCATAGTCCCTGGAGTGGTGCTGGAGGAAATACCATCTAATTGCTGCAGGTGATAGTACCACACAATGAGGCGACCGACTTATAAAATGAAAAAAAAAAAGATAAAATAATGTGCTAGGTAAATCGTTCTTCCCCACTTGTGCACTTGTTGAGCAGAGAAAATGGGCGAGAACATTTTTATCAATGCCAATGCAAAAGCATTATGTAATAGAGCAGGGCGATATGGCCAAAAATATTTATCACGATATATATTTGAAAATTTGCGATAACGATATAACTGACGATATAATTGATGCAAGACAAAATACAACTCCACAACATTACTAGCGCAAAAAGACAACCTTCCATTTATTTTCACTTAAACAAGAAGCTGGTTTTTATGTACGTTAAAGCTTTATAAAAATGTAACAGTGCAAATGCAAATTCCTTGCTGAAAGTTTAACCAAAAGGCATCTCCAGTAGAAATGGGCTGACATATCCTGAGCATAACCATGTATAATATCCACTGAAGTTAAAAAGAGGTGCTTTGCAACATTAAACTGCAGTGTGCAGTACGTATTTTTCGGACCATAAGGTGCACGGGATTATAAGGCACATTAAGCGAAACAAAGCAGTCAGATAAATCAAACTTTATTAAACTCATTCTTCTTGCTTCCTCCACTTCTGTACCATTGATTCATTAATGTTGAATTCTCTGGCAGCTGCTCTATTCCCATGTTGTTGCAGTATATTAATGACTAACCTCGTATTGTGGATGGATTATCTCAGTTGTTCTCCTGACTGAAGTTTGGTCCGTTTACAGCATCCTGCCATGCGATTGCATTTGTCTCTAACCATCAGGAACCTTCACGTTAACTTTTATAAGTGGAAAAGTGTTAGTGTTCATCCTCCAGCTTCACTGTTTATGTTATGCTAACATAGCTGTGTCGCTAGCGATTACGTAGCACATCATTATATACCAGCTAGCCCAACTTCAGTAACCCTACAAACGTCACTGTTGTTTAGTTTCCTGTCTTCATTTATGTTGGAAGTGATAGCAGAGCTGTACGTTTGAATTTTTTCAGAAATCTCTCAGTCAGAACATGCAATATCATGCTTAGGTAACTAGCGAAACTAGCGAGCTGATCGTTTTATTAAAGATGAAAGAATTTAGACAGTTTTTAACTCTCAGTGATGCTGCAGTGTTCGTTTGACCTGAAGGGGGGGGGTTAAGGAGCCAGATTACTCCCAGATTTAAGAGCATCTTAGTCCGACAAATACGACAATAACAACGGCTGCTTGCATGTTCTGCAAAAAAATGTGTTTTGTCGTGTATCTGACGGACAAACACCAAACCAGTTCCACATCACTGAAGTTGCACCATTTTTACAAACCAATTCTGGTTCATCTGTTTCACTCAACAATCGGCCATGTGCGTATGAAAACAAAGGCACTGCGCATGCGCGTTTTACTCATATTCTATCGCGATATTTCATTTTCCTATCGTTGCCTAACATTATACCGGTATTACCGTGAACGGTATAATATGGCCCAGCCCTATTATGTAGTATAAGGCTTTGACCAGATTCCATGTATTTGAGCTAGCCCGAGAAGATGACTACTTTACACTGTGGCTCGAAAACAGGAGTGTTTGCGAACTGATTTCTATCGACCGTGCTTACAAATAATACCAGTTTTTAGCTGCAGAACGACTGATCAGAGTCAGTTAAATCAACCCTGATTCTACTCTCTCTGGGTTAAGTGCGTGCATGGCGAATGAAAAACGTTATTATCAAAGGAGCTCCATCATTACAGTTCGCCATAGCAACAGGTAAATGCAAAGCAGACCCACCATTTTCATCCAGCGTTAGGTGTAACAAAGCAAATTTATCTTTAAAAAAATGTTATATTATTACATTCTTTTTCAGTGCGGTTCACATTTAGCACACTTGAATTTCTGAGAACTGTAAAAAAGGCTTTTATATAGTCAGTGCTATAAACAGACACATGGTGTTCCCAACCCAAATATTGTACAAGTAGTGATAATAGCCATGCTATTTTGTGTTAAAGCTTGCTGGTGATGGTCCTACAGTAATTTGTTGGCACAATATTTGAATTTAAGCATGCATGTTATCTTTTTTGTTTTTAATGGAGCGCAAATATTTTAAAAGGTATTCATTTGTCTGCTGCTCGCATAAGAGCAGTTAAAGGTGCAGTTTCAGTGCAGAGCAATACTCAATTTCAACATAACTGGACAAATCTCAGTATTGACTGACAAAGTGATGACTGCCCAGCAACAACTAAATTCAGCACAAACAGTGGATATCAGGATCGCCAGGATATCTGCTCATTCCTGTGTGGATCAGTAGATGTGGAGGTCATGATGATTCACATCAATGCAAGCGTGTGAGCATGTGTGTGTGTGTGTGTGTGTGTGTGTGTGTGTGTGTGTGTGTGTGTGTGTGTGTGTGTGTGTGTCATCCAGCAAAAGCCTTACTAACTCATCAATATCCTCTCACCTCTCTGTCTTCCACCTAGATGGTTTATAAGCCTTGGCTGTGTTCTCAGTACTTCCAGACCACCCAGATGCACTGCAGCAATCGAATCCCCTGTGGTCAGTACTGCCTGGAGGTGCAACAGCGGTGCCCCTTTGTCCTGCCCGACAATGATGATCTCATTCACGGAGGCAGCCCCAGTTTTATATGCACAGGTACAAAATAATCATTGTGAATTTGATATATTGTTGTGTTTGTAATTTCATCCTGTGTGCTTAAGCTTTAAGGTGCTCAGTGAAATTTCGGGCTAAGATATTGCTATTCTGGGATTCAAAGCCACACATCAATTTCCTTTAACCTCCCACCTACTTCATTTACCGCAGGCCACGCTCTCAGCTTGATTACAAAGAGTAAGCACATGTGCTTAGCGTTTCACTCAGTAATCCTTCAGGCACACAACCGCAGAAGAACAGGCAGAAAACACGTATGAATTTACACTTACAGGATGTTCTGACTAATCATCAGACTGACAGGGAGATACACCATAACAACAAATTGCTGCCAATTACTCATAGCTCCACGAGGCAGCTGCACGTTACAGCACTGAGACAATAGGTCCATATGCTCCGTCTGTCCTGCACAATACAAGGCGCTTTAAATGCTTCTCAGTGAAAGTTTAAGGTGCTTTCATTTGTGAGACGTGAATGTACCGGAGCCATCCGAAGGGATAAAAGTGATTTGCATTTCCATGTCTTTGGGATTTTAAAGCAATGTTTCAAAATGTCGTCCACTGGAAAAAATGCCAGATTCTGTTTAATGGTCCTGATCGGTGTTTGCAGCAGCAGGGTTTAAAAAAAACAGCAGATGAATGAGAGTGCTTAGCTGACCAATCACCGACAGTCTCTTATCCTTCAGAAACTGCTACCTCCTGAGTAGGCACAGGAACTGTCTCACCAGAAACTGAGAGCCTGTTTATTCTGTTAGAAAGACTGAGTTCCTGAGAAGATTCTAGTGGGGGGAACACGTTTATCACTGGTGTGTGTCAATACCGAATGCACTTTTTATTAATGCACTGCTCTAAATCATAATATAATAGCTAACCATGTAAAAAAAAGCACTTTTTCCCCACATACTGCTGTTCAACAAAGGTGCATTTTGTAAGAATTTTAAATCGGAACCTTTTATTCCACTAACTTGTGTATATTATGCTAATGCAAATACAAACTGAAGATCTACATATATATTTAAGGTCAAGCTATCTAAGAGCTAACAGGGATCTTGCAGCCTTGATGACTGAAACGTAACCAGAAGCCCTCGAGTTGCTTCAGTTTAACTAGGAAACCCAATCATAAATTAACAAAGCAGAACCTAATTTTTAGTCAAATCACCTCTGGTTCCCATGACAGCAGCATAATGTTGAGGTATTGACAGGAACAAATACTGAAGATAATCAACCAGTAGTCTCTGATTCTTCTCTGTGACGAGCGACAGATGCCCCAAGATGCCAAAAGTTCAGAGGATTAAAGCATGATGCACTTTTCTTTGAACAACTCTATGTGGGTTGAGTCCCCACTGACATCATATGTTGATGCTGCACTCTGGTGGTCATGTTGAGCATGAGGTTACTTTACAACAGAGACAAATAAGATGCGATGAATCAGTTGCCAGTTTGTGGCAGTTTTTACTGAGACATATATGATTATAAAGAACAATCAATATGGCCGTTTTTTCCACAGTAAATTCAAACCAGTATTCTTTTCTTTTCAATGTCAATGTGTCTTATAAAAAGCCCAACATCAGTAACATTAAACAGTAAAGTAACATGTAAAGTTTTCTCTCGCTCCATTTTTTCTCGTCCCCTTCTAAAACAATTTATTTGGAGAAATTTTTTTAAATATACTTTACATATCTGTTAAAAAGAAAATAGTATGCTCCTCAAACAGCTGGTAACTGTATTTATTTATTTATTCATCTATTTGTTTTTGCTGTGCCTTAATAAATTAGAAGTTACTAATACACATTCAGTAAATATTTTTGGATGCTGGTTAATAACTACATTTTTGCACTAATGAGTATTTATGGATCCAGAAGAGTTTATGGACTTTTTTTCTTACCAGAGGCAGCAAATTAAATATGTGCTCTGTACAGCGGGAGTGACTGATTATAGGAGAGGGTTATAGCTTCTGGAGCTCTTTCAGTTTTATCTGCTGTGTCTTTGCATTGTATATGCATATGTGTGTCAACTGTAATCCAAAAATGGGGGCTTTGTCAGAGACAGGCAGTAACTACATTGTTCCTGTTCTTGCAGGTAGGTTGCAGACAGGAAGCAGCAAACGTTTTTTTCTTTCTTTTGCTTTAAAAAAAAGAAAGAAGCAAAAACAAGTATGAATTTATTAAAAATGCTACACAGAAAAGTACATTTCTCACTCTTTTTTTCTTTACATCCCTCCAACCCCAAAAACAACCTCCAGGGCTGCTGGAAGACTATCCATCAGGTGTGGACCCAGATGCAGAGTGCTGTGACGTACGGTGGTACTTGAAAGCAGACAACCGTTCCCGGGGGACCCTGAAAAGAACTCACCCACCATGCCAGCACCGTACCTCCCTCAGCTCCTCAGCAGCCTGCAGACTGTGTAACAGCCGGCTCAAACTCTGCCTGCTGGTCCTTGTCCTCCTACACACTGTTGCCAGCCTCACAGCATCCCACAATGCAACAGGACTGGGCCTCCCCACCATCACGCCTCTGGAGGAGAGCCCTGCCAACGAGGAGTGATAGAGCTGCCAGGAGAAGGTGAGGTTGTTGGGGTGGGGGATTCCCTCACCATGGCAACCGATGTGGAAAAATACAGCCACAGCTGTGCGAGCGGCTGGAGCTGTACGCCTGTGGACATCCTGCAACGCTTTCTGGCAAATGGAAAATGTGGGACGCTTTGATATTAAAAGACACAGGAATCAATCAAGACAAATGAATAACTAAACAAACAGACATACCGCGGGGTTCAAACAGTCCCTTCTGTAGGGAAAGGGGACAATGCCACAGCCTTTGTTGAGAGGGAAGGTCAGCTTCCTCGTGGCTGAGTTTCTCTCACTACGCTTTTTTACACTGTGTTCCAATTATTGGTTTGTGTTGCACTGGCTAACTATGGAATAACACAATCATATTCACTTTTTAATGTTCATCCTTTGTCTTTGTTTCTGAGTCTCTCATAGAGGAAGGAAATGTGTCTGCCTCAAAATAAGACAGACAACGTGTAAAGAAAAAGAGGAATATCTTGCAAGTTTGTCTGTGTGTGCGTTTTCTAGATTTACTTGTGTGCGTGTGAGCATGTGTGTGTAAGAGAAGGAGTGTGTGTTGCGGACACAAAAGTCTACCTAACAGGCTGGTACAGCAGATGATTTTTATGGAGGCCCCCTCAGATGTCACTTAGCTCTGCCATGGTGTTTTGATGGCCACAATCTCATTAAACACCACTGACTTTTTTGAATGTGGTTCTGATGTCCATAATAAATACAGTGTTTAACGCAGGTTTACAGTTTACCCTTAATTTGTTTTGTGAGATAACATTGACCCATTAATGTTGCTTTTAAATCCAAAATAGCAAAACCTGGCATTAGAAACCAGGACAGGACAGCCCGTTCTGTTTTTCCAATGCTTTAAATCTCAGATGAGCTCTTTTTAATACAACGTGGGTCTTTTTACTAGCTTTGACCATAATTCCTTATTTTTGACTATTCAGTCTAATAGGTTTGATCAAATATAAAATGTAAAATTTAGGCCATATCGTTAGCTTCATAGCATAAGTGCCTAAGTCATTTTTTTGTGATGACATAGGCAGACGGACAGGATGATGCAGCAGTGGTAGGGGAGTAAAGTTAGGCAAAAATCTCAATTTGACCAAAAAATGACTTAGGCACTTATGCTATGAAGCTAACGATATGCATATGCACGGTTCTTTGCATTTAGGTAACTGTCATGAAGACTTCAGGTGCCAAAGAAATGGATTAGAAAATGTGCTTATCTGCTCTCCATTGTCTTTGTTACCTCAGCGAATGTTGTAGCATCATTACTACTGAGTGTCATCTTGACGAATAGAACCGACTGTCAAAACTACAAAAATGAAATCCAATTTGTGGTGAGCCAGATGAAAGCTTTAGGTTCCTATTGTGACAGGGCTGAACCATGTCAATGACAAAATTTACAAATGATTAGAATTTTAAAAGGTTAAAAGTTTTTTAGGGGTTACTTCCAGGATTTTGGATCACTGGATTTAAAATCATCATGTTTTTAATGCAGGGAAAATATTAAGTAAACGTGAGCTGTTTTCACACTTCCACTGCAGCGATGAACTTCTCTGGACATCCGGTTACGGGGCTGCATGCAGAATGCAGATGTTCTCATTAAATAGTTCTTAACCTGCCGTAACACTGTCTGGAGTTAATGTGTGAAAATGACAACAGTGATTCAAGTAAAGCAGGGTGGCGAAAAGTTCATTTTTGTCAGCTTTTTATAGTGGATGTAAACCTGATGAATTATTATACCTGGAAAAATGATCACCTTTGTTAGTGTACACAAAAGTGTAAGATTCAGAGATCGGGCAATTTTATCTCACCAAATGAAATTAAGCCTATGCTTGTCTTAATCAAGGATATTATTTCTTATTCTAAACATACTCCTCTAGTCAGCAACATGGCTGAGCAAAGCTGACTGATGCTGGGATAAAAAAACATTAGATCAGTATATTTAGCACTGTTAAACCAGACATAAAAAGACTTGCTCTTTTTTAAGGTACCATCCAGTCAAATAGTGTCTGCAGCATAAAAACAGCATTTAGTCTGAAGGCCGCTCCTTTCCCCTTAAGCCTTGGATCGGCTTCTTCACCTTGACGTGGGTTCATAATAAAAATGTAACAGAAATATGACTAATAAATCACTCTAGCTATGAATACTACTTGAAAACAAAAACTCAATTTGCTGTTTTCCCCTGAACCAAAACCTAACCTCAGGCTTTTTATTCAAAGGAAACACAGTGACTGGATGTTACCTTTAATGACCTTTCGTAATTTGTAAACTATAACTCCCATGCAATTATAAAAAGGATAAAATGTCAACATCTCATTAGGCACGGTAGCTCACTACCTGCAGCTACTCCGGTTTCTTACACTGTATTCCTGCTGAGCTGGTCCCATACGACACACAGACTGACATTCCCCATCTGATAACCACAGCGCATTTCTGACATATCTGTTGAATCCAAATGTGTATTACATGAACTGCATGTGGAGGCGCTGCAAGGTTATGAAAGCCTCTTTTGTTGATTGTCTTCAGCCCCACTCCCTGAATGCACCACATCTTATCCCAAATCGGCTCCTGTGGCATGCCCACTGTCTTGTACTTTTTCTCCTGACATGTCAAACTCCTGTCTCATTAAGTAAAGGGCTTATTAAGATATACAGATCAAACGCCATCAAAACAGACATCAAGCACATTCAAAAAGGTTGCATCCAAATTGTTAGTAGACAAAAGGTAAAAACCTGGCTCATTTATTATTACTGTTATTGTTATTATTTTGAACTCATGCGGTTTCAGTACAAAGGTATTCCGTCGGCTGCTACTGGAAAGCAGAAACAGAAACAAACACAGAGAGAGGAGCATGCCATTGTTTGTGTTTGCACCAATCACATTATCTGTGATCATCTAGGTCCGCTAACACTTTGATTTATAAATGTTGACCTGTGTGTGAAAAGAGAGGAATGGTTTGACCTTAAGGGCTGACTTCTTCTTTTGTTTCTGGTTTTATTTTTTTGTCTCTTTGATGAACAAGGCTGTAAGATCAGGTACCTGGTAAACATGAGCAGATAAACAGCTTTTGCTGAATGAATTTTTCCCCCCACTCTCGAATATGTTTATTGCTTATATGAGATGTCCAGTCTGATATCTGATGTCAACACTTTTATTATTAACCTTATATGAGGATTTAAAATTCATCATTATTCACACAATTTCTATATAATAAGTATATTGGCTTATTTTGGCACTTACTGTTTAGACCCTGCCTCAGTCTCATTACCATTGCTGCTTGCTTGAAATGCATACATAACTGTTTCATGGTCATGCGGCACGGCACACCCATGCCCATCATAAATGACTGCTTCCGGTTTCAGAACAATGCTGCTATACCATTGGCCACCACTAGATGGCAATAGATTTATTCGTTTCCACTGACACTTCTGCTAAAGACCTACCACAAAAGGCCTGACAGATACACGGAAACCAGGAAGGCAGAGCTCCATGTGTGCTGCTGTGTGCTCTTCTTTTGTTCTTATACATAGATGTAGGTTAATGTCTCTGAGTCTCTTTGGAGAGCTCATTTGTGTTTAAATGACCTCGTGGCAGTGGGACAGATGTGGCAAACCACAGCTGTCTTTCACCACACAGGGTCTTGCAACATTACCTATATGATATTAGCTGCAGTCCTGAAGCATGCATTTTAGTGTGAAATCAGTACAGTGATTGCACAGTAGATTGTGTAATAACTGTGTCATTGCCCCAAAACAGACTCTGTATTATTTGCATTTTTCCGTTCTCGCCTTAAGGAAATATTTCCCCCAAATTTCCATAACATGAAATGCAGTACAGGATGTGCAGACAGCGGTTAATGGTGCCCAAGCATAAATAAATAAAATTAAAAATACAGCATGACATAGTGCTTTTCATAATGACACATAATGGACATAAGAAGGAATACAGGGTCTGCAAGAAATGCTAGCAATACATAGATTGCCCCGCAAGTGTCATGCAAGCCTTGTCACAAGCACATGTAAGAGATGAGTCCACCTTGAAGTGTAATATGTTCAGCAGATTGTGATTTCATCCTGCCGTTAATGGCCAGCGGTCATGCTGCGATCCAGCAGCCACCAAAAGCCAACCGGCGGACACGCCTATTCAATAAACCTGCTTTCAGAAGTCACGCAGAGAACATGGTTGCTTTACATACAGCAGAGCATCCTGACTGTGGTTGCATGGGTGCGAATGCTGTGCATATGTGTCATCTATCACACGCCTTCACACATGTTTTCACCAGGTATGGACATTTCTGTGTGCAAGATTACTTCCAAAAACAAACAAAAAAAGAATTAGATTTGACTGATGTAAATCTCTGATTTGACTTTTGTTGGTAATGCAGGCTTGCACGCAACAGTTACTCTGTGATAATTTAATTTTTTGTATGTATTGGTTCGTCAAATTTTTTACTGCATTATAATGAGAAGAAATTGTGTAGGGTCTTATAGATTCAGACTAGATCCCAGACAATGGTCTGTAGCGATCATAGGTTATGGTCTGTCACGTTCCATTACACACTAACGTACAAAATCGAATTTTGTGTTTTACCCCTGCACATATAGAGTATTTATGCCTCTTGCCATTACCACCCTGTGCACCCACCACGAAATAATATGTACACAAATATTGCCCTCTTTCACTCTTTCTCAGCCTCTCTCTGTTTTCACAATAGTTCTGTTCTCTATCCTGTGGATCTATGCAGAAGCCCATTCCTTTTTTTGGTTGTAAATATGTTCCCTAGTATGCTGAACAATGTATGTCTCTCCTTGTATACTTTGAGTTGATGTCATGCTGTTACTTTCTTCTTCTTCTTCTCCTTCTTCTACTTCTGATCCTTTTTTTTATTTAAGCGTCTCAGATCATTGATGTTAAAAGAGAGTGTGGTGAGGTTTAACCAATAGACTTGTCCTCAGCTTTGCAACCTTATTGTGAAAGGTTGTGGCTTTGTGTGTGCATAAGTGAATGATTTATGATTATAGAGATGAAAAAGGTTCAAAGGCATATAGAAATATCATTGCGATTATGATTATTATTATTACTATTATACTACCAGTATATTGTAATATTATAGATGCTTTAGTTCAAGTAACTTCTTTAATTTTTCTACAAACAACTTTGATGAAATGATTTATAAAACAGTCTCACAAGTCATGATCTTTTCGAAAAGTATGAAAACTACTGCTACAATGATTAAAATTGTGTTCTGATGAAAATAAATACAGACATATAATCTGTTCCTCTGTGGTGCTTTTGCATGATGTGACTTGCTTCCAATCAACGTACAAAAGTAGTGGTGAACACAACGCACTAACCATACAAAAATGATATTCAGGGTTTTAATAAAGACATAAAGACATGTTTGAGAAAGCAAGGACAGTAGGAGAAGCAAAAAACACGAGTTAACATCTAAAATTATTTCTGAACAGGCAGTTTCTACAACCTTTAAGCTGACGACACAGGCTGCAATAACAGAACTTCGCAGGAAAGTAACAGTGCTGACAGCAGCTACCTTGGCAGCACTCTGCTGATGTGTGCAGCAAAGGATATGTACACACTGCTTAACAGATTAATTAGATCACCCATTGTAAGTTAATGCTACAGCTGCCCTCAGTGAATAGCATCAGTAATTTTCAAAATTGCTTTTATGTTTCTGTAATGGTTAATTCACCAAAATGCATAAGATCTTTCATTAAAGTTATATTTTAAAGACTAAAATATAACTATTTTTGTTACCCATGAATCTTCACATTTACAGTTTCACATAAAAGCATAAAAATTACAAAAATATAGCAAAGCATATACTGGGACATAAAGTGTGCTATTTTACTAATAAACAACAATCAAATGTTTTGTTTTAAAGAACTTTTTGACAGATTTGTAAAATATTTCTGTTTTCATTTTATGACAAGTGGTCTAAGAAATGTATTAAGCTTTTTCTTTTGAGTCTCATAAAAGAAAAAAACACAATTATATCATAAATGAAATAAAATCAAATCCAGTATCGTACGAAAACAGAAAACAAATCATTAGAAAAAAATTGATTATGCCAGGAAAATGTTATGATTCTCTACCATAATTGTTTAGCACATAAGGCCAAAGTAAAACTCATATAAAATCTAAAATAACGAAAATAAGTTAAGTTTTTTGCACAATTTTGTTTTATTAGTCATAATTTTTTATAACCATCATTTTTGGTTATTTTTAGCAGTAGCTACACATTCCTGTGCCACAGAATTGCTTAAACATGCAGTTCCATTTACAACCTTGAGATGGCAGTGAAAGTACATTAAATGTAGCTTATATGGTCATATATTAAACCCGAGAATAGAAAAATAGAAAAAAAAAAACAGAAGGATAACCACAGGGATCATGAATGAATGCTTTATGGAGATTTAGTCACATCAGAGATGAACTGTACATATTATCACTAAATACACAAACCCACCTCATTGACAGCAGAGAGGTGGGTTTGTGTATTTATCTGATTAGAAATACAGCACATCATTTAAATGCATCGAAGGTGAGAGTTATGGCAGAGGAGTGGATCCATTTTCCTATTACACATTATGAAACTGCTGACCAAGAACCAGTGAGGCCAGTAAGATCAATTGCATACACACTCACCATTAATAATTAATGTCGCAGCACATGCATTTATTCAGCTGCTTACTGAGCATCAGATACTACAGCTCCCCTGAATTTGAATGATAATGTGCTATACTCTGTAAGGGAACTCAAAGGTGTTTGGATTAATATTTCTTGTGGTCCATGAACTATGTCACGTTATGTGAACTGAATTATTGAGGGTCACTGAGAGCCATTGAGATATATTGCCTACAGACAGTCTCAGAACTCGGTGCTATTGTAATGGAGGATTATAAAGCTAAAGAACAATAACAAAGGGCATATTCTTGTTTACCTTCCGCTCTGTGCCACAGGCCCTTCCATTTTGGATTAAAGCCCTCATTTCTATTTCAGCTTGTTGGGGGGGATGAAGTGCTCAGCGGACTAATCCTCAACTAACCCGCCAATAGTCTGCATCCAATATTCCACCTGTCATTCAAACCACAGCCTCTGTGTGTCTGTGTGGTATTAAGAGGCCACGTGGTTTTAAAATAGAGGTTGGTTGCTGGATTTAGTGATAAATGTAAAGTTGAATGGATATCTGATTTTTAAATCCTCAGAGAACATTTCTAGTTTTAGTGTGTGAGACCTTGAAAGAATTGTGATACCTGCGTGTTGTGATATATTCACCAACAGAGGTCAGCACAATGCTGCTGTTAGAGGAAATGTAAAGTTCTCCAAAAACGTATAACCAATCAGAATGGCTCATCCAGTCTATCAACCCTCTGAAAACTCCACGTGGCCGTGTTTCAGGAATTAGCACTCCAAAGAAGTAGCAGCAAATATTTTTCACCTCTAATTAGTGATTAGTAAGATTTCACGTCCTCTATTCCTGCCAAAGGTACCATAGCCACAGGAGGGCACTGTCACGAAACATAACTACGTACAGTATGGGTCATAATCACTTTTGTGCACAAATGAGAATTAACCAGAGCCGACCAGCTCTAGTTTTGATTTATCATCACTGTATGTATCCTTTATGTAGGTGTGAGAGCCCTCTGATAAATGCAGACCTTGCGTGTGCGTGTTTCACAATATTAAAGCTTATAAAGCGCTTATGTAATCGTCGCTCGTAACAGTTTTAAGCCAAGTCTTGGCACATCCTGCTGTGTTTTTGTTTTTTTTAAACTTATTTTTAGAACACAGTTTGTGTACTGTCTGAATTCAGGTATTAAAAAAGAGGGGATGGGAAGGGAAGCAACATTAGGAATACGAGGATTTAAGAGAGATGATCTGCCTGAGAGGAAATTGTAGCAGCTCATTCATATCCCTGCTGACATATGGAAAAGTGAAGCTCTTGATGTTTCTCCACTGATCTGCAACAATTCACTGTTTTGAGGGTTGAGTAAATAGTTAAACTAACTATTAAGTGTCACTTAAGCAGACCAGCCCTGTGTTATAAATACTGCTTATCTGTGAGTAACATTTTGTTAAGTGTCAGTCAAAAAAATCTCCTCTGTTTCTCTTGAGGTGCTTCCAACCTCAAGGCCTGTTTGGCTTTTAGTTCCCCTGGTCAGGGACCCCTGGACAACAACTGGTCACCAGTGAAAATGTGTATTCTGTGACCAGTTGGGGAATGCCTGCAAGTTCCATGCTTGATATTGGTTGCAACAACCTATTGCGTGTTGCAGTGAAACACCTCCTTGCAATTGCTATGGTCTACAGTCACCAGTAGTTAGCATGGAATACACTGACACGTCTGCAAATATCTGCTAAAACTAGCACAGCGGTAGTTACACTGAGAAAATTAGCCTGCAACCGCTTGCTAACTGTGCATGCAGGGTGTATATTTTTTTCCCCCGGGCCTGTGTGACTGAGGCATTACTCAGGAAGTCTTGATGTGTGCTCAATCATCCAGGTAAGGAAATCCCAAAAAGTTTATTCTGTTCACCACAAAACTAACAGCTAAGAGTATTAGCATTATAGAGTTAGTCTAATGGATTGCCAGCATCTTTTCTGCTGTTAAAACAGGCCACATGAGCACAGACAGGAGAGCACGGGAAAGACATTCAGCAAATAGCCTGGGGTGGAACCCAGCCCTGCATAAGCCTTATGGTATAGAGGTTAACTATTCAACCCAGTGAGCTGCTGGCACCCTGACTTATTGCAATCTTGAGAAACCAGTCCGCTGATTCTCACAAGGCTCCACAATAATGTGAAAGGACAGTTACAGTATGGACATTTTGAAGCATAGCCATCATGGGCTCTGTTTTACAGTTTTCTATGGCCCTTGACTTTCAAGAGGTAATATACTGAAGAAGATATAGACATGTCTGTGTGAAGCCACAGCAACATCCCACAGTATTATGCAATCCTAACCCAACATCTTTAATCCCCAGTGGAACGGCTGTGCAGAAATTACAAGCAGCGATTTGGTGTAGTCTCAGCACAACTAAGAAGAGGGGGGGGAAACATATTTATACAATTGGAATTAAAGTCAAATGCACAGTCCAGAGCTTTCAAAATCAGTGGACTTGTGCTTTTTTTTTTTTGCGCTCTGATTTCATTAAAACATTTTTTTTTTTTTTAAAGACAAATTTTCCAGTTTTTATATAACTGAGCAGTGACATATGTTAAAACTCAGTCTTTTCAGTTTTTCTTGTCTGGACTGTGGACATGTTTATTTCTGATATAAGGGTAAGGCAGTGGGAATTAACCTATTTCACAGCCTGTCTAAAATTTGAAGAACGGCGTGTTTGTGTTCATTTTTCAGCCTTGTTGGCTTCTGGCAAAATAAGATGTAAATTGAATAAAACACAGTTATGTCATCACATAGTTTTGTATTTTTGGCAAAGTCACACAAAATAAAGCAGATAAGAAGGTAACACAGCTGTATGAAGTCAAATGAAGAGGCTAAAACTAGCATTAAGTAAAACTGTATAAAAAAATATAGACATAGTCCATATGTCACCTTCTTAGAGGTTTGAAACAGACTGTGAGGATGTTTATATGGTAGCCCCACCTAAAAGTTAACCCTGCTACTGTAATGGGATCATAATTTACAAAATAAAGACAACTTGTGTTCAGTGATGTGTGAAACTAACAATTACGACCATAAACTCACCCAAAAAGTCTTTAGTGAAGCCAAAGATCAAGTGGGCAGAAGGGTCAGATTGTACAGACTTGGATAAAATTAAATGTCTTTTTGTAGCAGTAGTTGTCCCCTGGTGACTGTTTAATAACAGTGTGGGTTTAAGGTATC
>NW_005187591.1:846118-853018 GCF_000239375.1 Pundamilia nyererei
ACACACACACACACACACACAGAGCACAGTCTGGAAACCATTTCTCATCCCCATCATCGTCACCATGGTAGCACTTCAAAGAGCTTGTCTAAAGCTCTAATGTGCAATAAGAGGTTCTTAGAGATGCACCTTGAAGATGGGTCAAACAAACACTTCCTTTCCATTTATGATTCTTTCTCATTTTTGCCACTTCTTGTTCATCAAAATCAGATAAGAGACTGTGGACCATACCAACGTCATACTGAAAGGATATCTTTATATGTCAAAGCTACTGTGATATGAAGGAGATGCAAAAGAAAGGAGCCAACAAACAAAGTGCAACACTGGACTAGTAATACTGTATGCATTTCAGCTAAACACAGATACATCCGGAAGTTGAGACCTTCAGTGCATCACACAATTACCACTGTGAATCCTTTCTGCTTTACTCAGTGATGTTGATGTCCTTACAAAAGTTTGTTTGAAAGTCCTCAAATTCTTCTCCCCCAATAAAACTGTGCCTCTGTTGAGAGCTAAAAGTCTTCAAAGCCTAGATACAAAAGTTCTATCCAGAGATGACGCACTCTATGAGACACACTTCCCAATTCAGACTCTAAGAGTGGACACTGGGGTTATGTGGAACAAGCTGTACCCATCTGGCCACCAAGGTGCTTTAGTGAATGAGATACTTTGACAGTGAAGTCTAGCTGCAGTTAATTTTGTGATTAGTGCCACGGCTAAGCAGCAAGATGAGTGACTGGGCACACTACATCCCACTCACTTAAAAGGTCACAGGCCACACAGATGGGATGGACAGAAGATTTACAAGTTAATGGGTAATGGAGTAAAAAGTACTTTCATCTGTTTAGCTATCGGCTTTGGGATGGCTACTTTTAGAACCAGCTAATCCTCAAAACAACACACACACATATACACACAAATATGTATATGCAATGCACATGACTCACATTACCAGTGTAGTTCTTAGTTGTCTTAATAGAAAACTATCATGCACTGTCTCACTCACGCACGTGTGTGTGGATACAATTACACATGTACACAAGTACACAGGCCACATAGAGCATCAGTGATTAGACCCAAATGGAGCTGAACCCTGACTGATAGCATCTGCTTCTAAAGCCATCTGTGCAGACATCAGCCACTGAGTGATGATGGACGTATAGTGTCTAAACTAAAAAGAGAGCGCGCTCAGATTCAGATTTCCGTCTCATTATTTCTGCAGTGCAGAAAAAATAAAATGCATGTTTGCTTTGCTTTTCTTTAGATGAAGAATAAATTTGATTTATAAATCATGTAAGACACCAAGATATAAGATGTCAAAATAGAAGTATATCATATATATCACTATAGTGAGAGCCCTGAATAAGATGGTGGATGTTTGTGCCTGGAAACTGTTGTATGAGTGAAGTTTGAAGTCAGGCATCTTACTGTGTTACTGTTTGGGCTCGATTCATTTAATAACAAAGAGCACTTTTTTCACTGTTAATTAAACATCCAGAGAAAAGCTTTAAGAGCAGAAGCTAACAGTTTTCTTTGGTTTCTTTCTGTCTTTCTTTTAAAAAATTAAAAATTGTCAAAATGCTGAAGATCTACACATCTTGCACTGCATCTAATAAAGAAGCCTCTGCTCTGAGACACACAACAGCTGTTCTCAACTAGTTTCCTTCTACAATAGCAACATTGTGACTCACACCTTATTTAGAGCTTCTGTGACAAAATCTCTTACGTAAAGCAACGTAGATGGTGACATGTTTTCCCTTCAGAGCCTCAAACTCAGATAATGACTGAAAAAAGGAATGAAAATATGATTTCGTAAAATGTGTTACGTGTGTTATTTCCTAACAGCGGAGGGCGTAATCACATGCCTGATTTTCATTATACAAGCCACAGCTTTCATAGACCATAGACTACACTTTGTCTGCCCAGCAACACACCGGAGATATGGCTGCCTCCAAATTAATCTGCACCTGTGCCCTCAGAGGGACTGGTTTTAACAAGGAATCACATACTCTAAATAATACCAGACCAAGACCTTCGTAATAGGAAATGAAATAGTCAGTCATGGATCCTATGCTTCCTCATCCATAAACGTTTGTGATTATCTTTCATCTATCACAACCCTAACACTGACACGTTTGTATTTTACAGACCTGTAGACTTTACACAGCTGCTAAACAGGGTGTTAATCTAATTGTAGTGGTGGCATGACTCATTGGTAGGGTATGAACCTTCCCCTTAACCTTAATCTTGAACAGTGTACAGAAAATAGACAGGAAGACGGAGAATATAGCACAATGTGGACGGCAAAATGTTCCCCGAAATGCACACTTAAATCTCCACATATTTCCAAAGAGCTGCACAACACTTAGAAAAGCTGTTATCCAATAACATATTACATGTTTAGGCAATATGGCAGGTCTATAGTCTGATGTCTTTTTTATTGTTTGTTACCATTGTTGGCTGTAATGCATTCCAAAATAAGTCATTACTGTTATCACATTAGGTTTTTCAGTAATGGAACACATTACTGTATTAAACTCAGTAATCACATTAGAGCTGCAATTATGTTGTTACATTGTTACAAAGGTTCATCAGTTATTTGCATGCCTGACAGACAAAAAAAAATCAGATGTGTCTTTTTCATTCTCTGCACTTCCACTACAATCATCTGGACTTTGCATTTATTTTTATATTTATATTCTTATTTGTTATTTTTTATTGTTAAAATATCTATTTTTCTAGAATAAGAAAATTATGAAAATGATGGTGAAGTGCAATTATGCCAAGAGCAGGAACAACTGCATTAAAAATACCACCACAGTCTCTTTGTAAACATCTGCACAGACTGCAAGCTCACATAAACCCAGCCAAGAGCCCAGAATGATTGCATGCCAACCCCCAACACAGCAGCCAGAGCCTGATCTTCCACAGGTAACAAAAAGCAGTGATGAGCAGTCAGGATTGTATGGCATTGTAGCTTCCATTTCCTCATGTGCACGTTTGTAACTTTTATACAAATTACTTTCTGCAGTGATTAAATAAGTAATGTACTGTAATTACTTTTTGGACTAATGACCTGAACACTGTTTATAACACGATATTGCCACGTGTCTCCAGCCTGCATTACTTCTATATGCTTCAGGTTAAAAACAAGTAATAATAATAATTATTATTAGTTCTAAGGTTATAATGTTTATAATGTTAATAAGAATTTGAATTAATACAATTTTAATAATAATAATATTATCATCAATAACAATAATGAGGAGGGGGAGGAGAAGCAAACCATCAGTTGAGCATGTAATCAACCCATTAATTTAAACAAACAGATAAACCACCCAAACATTCGTCATGAAGAATCCTGAAAAGAACATGAAAGAAATGTTGATTATTCTTGTAACTATATGGACAAGAGTTAGACTACATGGAATATGATGGATGCTAAATGACCAAAATGATTTGATCCCATAAGGAACCACAGCCTAGTGTGCTGACTGGAGATGGCTACCTGGATTTCCAGCCACATTAAATATTGTACTAGTTACACTCTAGCCGTTGCTGTCATAGCAATATATTTTAAAGAGCGAGCGTGCTCAGATTCAGACTTCGTGGCATTATTTCTGCAGTGCTGAAAAAAAAAATGAATGTTTGCTTTGTTTTTCTTTAGATGATGATGATATAAATTTGGTATATAAATCATGTTAGACACCAAGTTATAAGATGCCAAAAAAGAAGTATATCATATACATCACTAAAGTGAAAGCCCTGAATAAAATGGCGGATGTTTTTGCCTGGAAACTGTTGTATAAGTGAAGTTTGAAGTCATGCATCTTACTGTGTTACTGTTTGGGCTTGATTTAAGCCCACTGTTCCACCTGCTTTTAGATATTAGTCCTGGATTAAGAAAGATGCTGAAGATGCCAGTCCATTGTTATAGCGCTATCATAGCGATACATATTTTAAATAGCATAAATAACAGCCGATGATCTTAAAGTAGCGTTCATGTCAGCATCCAAATTTTAAATACGACCTGTATCTGAAGCATTATAATAAAGGTATCCAAAAACAATTACTCATATTAGACTTCACAAAAGTCTGCTCAAGGTTAGGTTACCAAATGACTTGAATGAATGATCCTGAAATCTGCTTCCAACCATCTTTCATCCCTCCTATGACATAAACAAAGCACAATGTTTAGGAACAAATGGATGCGAGAGGAATTTTTTTTGTATAACAAATAAAAGTGACATTTAGAGACTAAATGAAATATGCTGTCTCAGTTTTTTTCTTATCATAAATTTGAAAGGTTCAGGATCTAACAATGTAGGTTAAGTGCTATAAAGTCTGGGTATGCAAACTGAGTTATATTGCTTGACTTGTGTCCTGAAAGCCAAGTGGAATGGTTTGAAACATTAGTGTTTTCTTAATGCAAACAAAATCTAATATGGAGAAAGCAGAAGATCTTTGAATTCTAGAGCACAAATAAAGTTTGGTTCAATCAGCTTGATTGTGTTTTTTGTTGCCCGTACATCACCTTGGCAGGCAGCGATGGCTGATATTTTTTCTGATCTGTTTTCATGTTATAGGAATCATCTAAGTGCCACCACATTGAAAATCACAGTAATATTATTTGATTTGACCACAAATGGTCTTATCGAGATTAGTTTACCAATATATTTGTTCTAATTTCCAAATTGTGTTCTATCAGTGTAGCAGCGTTTGGTCCCGTCTTGGATGATTAGCCATGGCTCTAAAATATTCCCCACAGTGTGTCCATGTATAACTCAGGCAAACAAGGCAAGACTTGTTTTTTCTTTTTACTTTCTGTACAAGAAAGCAGCTCTGTCCACAGGTGTGGTATAAAATATTGTAAATGTTAAGTCCCAGTGGAGTCAGCAAGACAAGAATCTATGTGTATGAAGACAGATTCTTGAAATACAGTTCAAAGCACAGCACCGAAGGTTGCATCCTGTTTTCCCTGAATGAATTATCAGTTCTGTGGGGATTGGATAAACATCTCTGTGATCTTCTCATAGGAAAACTGAAATCTGATTTTATGAAATACTCATAGGATGTTTAGTAAATGAAAGTAGCAACTATAGTTGCTACTTTTGTGTTCTATCAGTGTAGAACACAAAAGAGAAGCAGCATGACTCAAAGGAAACATACTATAGTATGTTTCCTTTGAGTCATGCTGCTTCTCTTTTTGCTGTTCGCAGACAAACATTCCTTTGAACATAGCTTAATGTTCAGATCATTACTACAACGCTACATTTATATTTACCAAATTATTCAAAAGTAGAAGAGTATAATTTGCTTTCTGGCTAAAGTGATGATGGTATTTATTTAAGGAACAGCCCAAAAAGCCTGTGTTTCCTTAGTAACAATGTAATCCAAATAAAAGTGATCCCACTAGAGGTGTTCGGTGATAATTAAGGGTCAGCAACAGGAACAGATCTTCAAGGGAGGAATAATGAGTGAGAAAGTCATTTATACAGGATGACATGTGTTTAAACTGTGCAACTAAGGCAGCATTTCATCTGATTTTGTATTAAATGTCTGTGCAAGGGAAAAGGCATATTGTTTTAATAATGTATCCTAAAAAGTATGGCAGTATCTTGTGTTGGAGTCTTTCTGTAGCTCTTACACTGCGTTTAGCATCCTTATGGAGCAACACCATCACTTAAAATAGGAACCATTAGGTGAAGAGACCATCACGAGTCTACCATTGCTATAGTACGAGATTGCCCTCATCAGTCTCACCAGGCTCCTGATTTATGTCGTTGATAACTGCGGGGGGATTTGATGTGATGGTCCAATGTTGTGACAATCACTCGCAAATAGAAGGATCTGAAATTTTACCTCCATACAGTAAAGATTGAGAGCAGAAATAGCATGCCTTTCAGACAATCAAAGAGGAGAAACTATGCAGGTTTCTTGCTCAAGGAATCTTTGTTACAGGCAGAGGAGTCTCAAAATAGGAGAAGAGATTTATTTATAAACCCTGGCACATAAAACCACAAATCAGCTAACGTTAGACAATTCTGAGAGCAATTTTTTGTAACTCTCAGACATACTTAAGATTGAATGACAAAAAAAAGGAACAATATGACTGATGCTTATGTTCAAACTGGGGACTGCATATCAATTCCTGTGAGGTTGTGACATAGGACATTATTAAAATTAATTGTAAAAATAAATAAATAGCAGGTGCAGATCACAATTTTGTCAATGTAGCAGTGAAACAAGACCTTTGCGAGCTACTTAATCTTTTGAAGCATAAATCGTCATCCACTCCACCCTAGATTTTGGAGAAAAAGTACTTTATTGGACAGAATCAACATAGATTTTAATGCCTGTCGGTTAGATTTTTTTTCAATGAATGCCAAGATTTGAGAAAACTTTTTTAAAGAACTAAAATAACAAATTAAGATAGCATAGAGTTGGGGTTATAGTTAGAGTCATAACTGATTATAGCTTAGACCTCAGAGGGGTAAAAGCGAGACTATGCTCACTTCATATTCAAAATCTCAAGTCTGTCTGTCCTTTCAAATATGAAAGGCAGAGAACAATAACAGGTTTTTTAAGTCAGATTATCGATCCACAATCAAGAAGTAATATAGGAGGGTAACAAGCATTCTGCTGACCTCAATGTGAGGAACCAGCAGTATCTGTCTCCACAGCAACCTTCTTAAACTATCTTTAGCTCCAATCCAGTAGCAAACATGATTTTCAGCATCACCTCCACGGACACGTGTCTAGTCTTGCTCAAGCAGTCCAAGATAGTAGAGCCATGATCATGCCCAGAATACAGTGGGGCAAAAAAGTATTTAGTCAGCCACCGATTGTGCAAGTTCCCCCACCTAAAATGATGACAGAGGTCAGTAATTTGCACCAGAG
>NW_005187591.1:854341-858698 GCF_000239375.1 Pundamilia nyererei
TTTTCACATTCTGTCTCTCACAGTTGAAGTGTACCTCTGGTGCAAATTACTGACCTCTGTCATCATTTTAAGTGGGGGAACTTGCACAATCGATGGCTGACTAAATACTTTTTTGCCCCACTGTATGTATGTATCTGCATTTCACTGTACCCAGTCCTGTTCATTGAATAGAAGGGGGAAGCGCCTGCGTGAGGCAAAAACTAACAGAAATAATGATATTCTGTCAATGGATGAATGTAGCTGTTGTCGCATTCATACAGCACAATACTGTTTTGATTTATTATACATGTGTACAAAACTGTTTGCCTGCATGTTATCTGGTGAAACAGATGTGAAGCTCAGTGCAGGACCCACAGCAGTTTCAGATGAAGGTCCACCTTTTTGGAGCTTGATGTGCCAAACCTCTGCAGTCCTATGGTAAAGTACCGTGAGAGCTTGCTTACGAATTGAAGCCTCACGACATCCCCTTCAGTGTTTTAACATAGGAAAGATCCATTTATGCATTGACTCGGGCAGACTCAGTTTTCTTAACTGCTGGAAGGATCAGCAAGAGCCAAAGTGGGATATGTGCTTATTGTTCGTGTTTATAGAACTACACTGCCATATATATTACATTTTGGTGAACCATTAATTTAAAGGGTATGCTATACAAATCTTTTTCAATATTAATAACATGTTGTCTCTCTCTCTCTCTCCTACTCTTCTCTTTATCATTGTCTCCTTCTCTATTATTCCTTTTTTTGTAAAACCCCTGTTTCCTGTTTTTCTGTTTCAGACTGATTTTTCTTTTAGTTTGGTGACTTTCCACTTCAGTGTATGTGGACGTTAGCACTCACACTTGTATATGCACTGTATGATGTGTGTGAGCGTAATGTGGAGGGCATGGTGGGTAAAGCCTGCTGGACATGTTCCTATTTTTTACTTGCTATATTGAGTCACCAGTTAAGCCTTGCCAGACCAGTGTGTCAACAGGGGATTCCAGACAGTTAAGCTGCTGTGGGTGGATGCCTACCTGCCTAGGCTGAGCTTTGTTCGTAATACGCACCTTTCCATCCAGAATTGAAAACTCAATCTCTTATCCCGTCCTTATCAAAGTCTGCAGTATTACAATCTGTATTTTCCATCAAAAAGGCTGATGAGAGCCCCCAAGGCCAAGCTGTTGTTATGTGTTGGGAAGCAAACAGAAGGCATAGACCATAATGTGCTAAATCTCCATGGCAGGTGTCTGGATTACCTGGGGTGGCACCAACATTTATGCACATTTATATTCTTCTCAAAGTCATACGAAGTAGATTTTGTGGATATTTTAGATTTAAAATTATTCAAAAGTTCTGCAAGTGCTTCAATTTATTAAAGCCTCGTTGGTTTTAATATCAATAGTTTCTAAAATAACTTACAAGCATTTTTATTTCCTGACTTTTCCGGTTGCCTATCTCACCCCTAGGTATATATATGCCAGCACTCCTGTTTGTACCATATTTCAAGGTCATCTCCTGGCACCATATGTGTTATTTCTCCCACTAGAGCAGGTGATGAATAACCTGCTATGTGCATTAGCAATGTTTAGACAGTATTGCAAACTTTTACATTTGCAAACATTTTCGTTACCGCACCATTGTCCAACTAGTGCAAGCATCTGTCTAACGAGCACAGCAATAAATGGTGTGCCTACAAAAAACAAAACAAAACAAACAATAAACCTTGCACATATTTATCAAAATAATGTGCTGAATTTCAAACTAGCATCAGACTGGGAACGAAAGGGCATGGTTGTTGATGACAGGCAGGCTGGTCCGAATGTTTCAGAAACCGCTGTTCTACCGGGAATTTCCCTCACAGCCATCTCTAGGGTTTACAGAGAATGGCACAAAAATGTAAAAAATATCCAGTGAATGAAAGTTCTCCCAGTTAAAATGCTTTGTTGTAGACAATAAGTTCAGTGCGCTCAAATAGCAGTCAACGGATTTCAATCTAACAGCTTTGGGATATGTTGGAACAGGAAATATGTTTCTGGAGCAACAGCGTGATGTCAATATAGACCAAAATCTCGGAGCAATGTTTCCAACACCAAGAATCCACACCAGTGTCTTAAGGTCTATGGAAGATCTCCACTGCCTTACAGTCCACACTATTCAATCTTGAGCAGCATGTAAGGATGCTCTTTGAAGATTTCAGTTTTGTTTTTAGTACCATCAACCCAGACAGACTGGACACCAAATATAGCATCTTAGGACTTCACAACCTGTTTGTTACTGGACTTTGTGACTACCTGCACCTTGATTGTTAGATTAGGCCCCAATCTTTCTTTCACCCTAGCAGTCCACAAAGGCCTCTTTAATGTGCTCTCTACACCCACAACTCTGTCCCTTCCATACTACCAAGACTCTCGTTAAGTCATTAAGTACGCGTACGATGGAACTGTGATTGGACTTGTTTCAGGAGAAGATGAGACAGCCTATAGGAGTTAAGTCTATGACTTACAGCATGGTACACTTGAAATCATTTTTCCCTGAACTCCACCAAAACAAACAAACAAAAACAAATGCATAATAGAGTTCCAAAAACACAAGAAACTCAATACACACCAATGGAAACTTCACGTTTCAGGGTGTACATGTTACGGAAAATCTCTCCCTGTCTACAAACATTGCAGTGCCACAGCAGAGACTTCTCTTCGTGAGGGTTCTCCCCCCTTTCTTAAATAGACAACCATCATATCTCACAGTACAATAATATTGAACGGGTTGCATTGTTGCATTTTGTCATGTTTCTCAGGTCTTTGTCTGAATGTCCTATGAACATTACCTGTCTTGTTCTCATGTTGTTGCTAAGGATTGTCTCATTGCACTGAAGTCACACTGGGTTAAATACTTACACTTGGGTTTTAAGGGTTTTTTGTTTTTTTTTTACGGGTTGTACGGAAGCCCCAAACGCAATTTCATTGTTCTTTGACAATGACAATAAATAAATACTTGACTACTTGACTTGACTCGAAAAATATAACATGCAGAAGAAGCTGCTGGTGTTATTTTTGTTTTTACCCATGCTCTAGTGTCTAGTGCTGTCATACTACATCTCTACGTGGTATGCCAGCAGCTTAGCTGGCAGACAGGAAAGCCCCTCAGAGGATCATAAACTCTACACAGAGAATCATCGGCTGCACACTCTTTCTAGCTCTTGCTGAGCAGCCGACATCATGAAAGACCCCTCCCACCTTGGACATTACCTGTTTAATTTACTGCCATCTGGCAGATGATTCAAGTCCATCACAAAGAACCAGATTTAACAGCCTCTATCCCAGAAGCACACGAGAGCTGAACTCTGCCAAACACTTACCTCAAATGAGAAAGCACCACAACAATAGTCAGCCTTGCATTACAAAGCACAGGCTCTAATGTCCAATATACCCAAGTGCAATAACTAAGCTGCTCTATTGAATTGTATTTATTGTATTATATTGTATTGTTGTAAATTAATTATGTCTATTATATGTGAAGGCACCTCTGGGATTGCTACAAATTGTGTTGTAGCAATAGAAAGGATTGTAATCTAATCTTTACATCCAACAACTATTTCCTCCACAGACAGACAAAATTCTTCTTCCATTTCAGTCTTTAAAAAATCATTTTTAAGCAATCTTCTGATCAGTAGTAAAGCTTTACTTCCCACTTATTATTTCTTGAAGAGAGCCAGATTTATCTACATCAGGCTTAAAATTGAATGTGAGATATTACAGACTTTTGAACCGTTTTATTTAAAATAGTTGAGTTTTTTGGTTTTTATTTTTACCTTTTCATTCGAGGGACTGTTTAAAAAGCATGAAGTAGGTTAAGAAAAACAAGTGGAAATCAAACAAAAGCCGGAAATGTGGTCAAACGGGTTAGAAATGGAAAACGATAAAACTGAATGGTACAAAGGAAAGCACAAAGATGACAAACCTCCTTTGATTCATGCTGACATCATCCTTGCTGCTTTTACTCAGCATTGATTCTACCTCTAATGAGAGACACTGAGAGGAAGCCAGGAATCAGTAGTGATATATTTGATTACCTGGGTTGTAAACCTGTAGTGTAACTGCGAAAACAGCCTCCAGTCAGCCATACCTCTAAGCACAAGAGAAATAGGAACAGAAGATATGAAGAAGTTAATTGAAGGTTCATGAGCTCTTTCATGCCTAATACAGAAAGGGCATTAGTGTTTAATAAAATAAGAAAATTGCCAAAGGAGTCTTTAAGCCTATAACTTTAGTGGCACGTATTTGCTTTACTAGTGACTGAATTCACTTATTAGTTGTGTAAGCCGTGAGACCAGTTTTCCCGTGATTCACTCGCGTACGTCAGTTTGAAGAGGAAAAAGA
>NW_005187591.1:865869-867179 GCF_000239375.1 Pundamilia nyererei
CCACTGATATCTTGTAGGCATTTCCAAAGTGCTCTTCCAACAGTCTCTTAGCCGTTTGATATCCATGTGTAGGTTCCATATGAAGACAACTCCGTATCAATTCTCGTGGTTGCCCACTTGTGTATTGTTCCATGTAGTACAATCGATCCTTGTTGCTCTCTGTTCTGTCCTCCACACCATGTTCAAAAGCTCGCATGAACAGCCGATACTCTAATGGGTCCCCTTTAAACACAGATATGTTCTGCGGGGGCAATGTAGCTAACTTCTGTTGCTTAGTTAGCGCTTCGACCACATCCTGTAGAGCACTTGGTGTCTGTGATGGCTGGGAGGTAACAGTGTGTGATTGCTGTGCGTTGTGAAGAATGTTCTTCTTCTGCGCTTGTCTTTCTCGCGTGGGGGATGGACTATTTGACTGCTGTGAAGTATATAAATCTCCAACCTTATGCGACGCCACGTAGGAGTTCATTCCATCCCGAGTGGATATGCGACTGGATGCCTTGGATGCACGACTTTCATATTCCGATAAGATCTTGATCTTTGCCTCATTTGCTGCAAGAGCTGTTTGTATTTCTAGCTCCTCCTTTTCAGCTTGGAGCTTAGCCTCCCTTTCCTCCAGCAAGCGTTTCTGTCTTAAAGACGATGCCTTAATCAATAAGGTAGCTCGCTCCACCTCTGCCTTCATACGTGTGGACGACACCGATGACGAAGCGCAGGAGCCACGTTCTGACAATGCCTTATCACTGCGTTTTGAGACAGATGCATTAGATATGCTGTCAGATGGATCCACATCTTCATTGCATTTTTCAGCCTCCACAGCGCGCATGGCCATCTTGTCAATCCAAGCCGAAGCTGTCTCAGCAAAAGCCTTAAAGGAATCAGCCTTAGGTTCAAACCAATTTTCCTGGTCTTTAGTTAAATCCTCCCCCGGCGTTTGCTGGAGCACCTCTTTAACATTTGTGTTCAAACCACAAAACTCTCCAAACCGCTCATTAAAATCCTTCATTAACTGTGTTACTTCTGTTAGGCTGGTATCACATTCATTTTCCATCAGCTGGCGCACTTGTTTCACTGTGCCTGTTAATTTGGCTAGCTTGGCCTTCCGTAAATTGATAACACATTGCAGCCTTTCCTCCATAGCTTTAGGTGTGATTTTCACCGCCCTAGCTTCCAATTCTGCTACTGTGTCTTCTTCTTCGTTGTTCATGCTATTAATTTCCCGAATAGCAACACCAAAATCCTTATTTTATCATCCAAAAATCATGCAGGTTGGCTACCACACAGTTCAGCATCCACCATGACTCAGCAATTTT
>NW_005187591.1:867430-874327 GCF_000239375.1 Pundamilia nyererei
CACGGGACTCCGATGTGAAAAGATGTAACAAAAAATTTATTCCACAGTTTTTGCATCTTACAGGAGTGGTCAGGTTTAACTTGTCCTCAACAAAAATAACCTACTACGGTAGGAAAACCGTGTGGCTCTGTTCTACCCTGCTGCCCCATATAGCTTATGCCGTGTTAACTCCTTTTCTCTCTCTCTCTCTCCTCCCGCACCGCATGCACTCATTTGCATACATCCGTGATGCCCGGATTTTACTATAAACACGAGTCTTTAAGGCACATGTATTCCTGGTACTACGTAACCTAGTTCCACCATAAACATGCATCTATTTCCTAAAATTATTAATTACACAAACAAGCTTAACAACAGCAAAATATAAATACTAAAACATATGAACTACCTTAACTTGGCTCCCACATTAGTCTATGGCTTGTTCATGGGAAATAAAGGTGGTTTTGGACTGAGATACACTACTGGACTTGAAACTACAAAAGGTTTTATGTTGAGACAGAGTTCGGATACAAGCAAGTGTATCCGAGTGTGCCAGTTTGAAAAATAAACCTGAGGATGTTTTGCTCCATCCCAATGTTAACTATGATTTCCGTTTTGTAAAGAAGAAAAATATCACTCTTTGATTGGTGTCTTGGAATTCAGCTCTGTCAGTGCAATTTATTCTATGTTCCACAGGCAGACAGAGAAGATATCTGGCACAGCACTGGACTATTCTTAACCCTTTCTTTGCTTTTCTTCCTGCCTTTAAAACCACATTAGTGATTATTACTGGGGAATGAATCAAAACTGATATCAGTAATTACCCTTAACTGTTCTGATGAGTTTAATTCCATCCTTAAATGTATAATTTCACTGTGTAATTATTTTTGATATGTGTATGTTGGCACACGTGCATGTGTTTCTGGACAGTAATTAATTAAATGTCTCTTGAGCTGTCTGGTATTTCCTTCATATAATTTAATAATCTAGATGAAGAATCCATTTTTCACTTGTCATTTTTCATTATTAAACTTTAGAGTTTTACTTCATGAGTGTCCAAGAGGCCTCTAATGGAGAATGGGCTCAGCTATTCCAATTAAGGAGATGAGACTGTGCAGCCTCCTTATAAATAAAGGCATGCAATACCAGGTTACAACAGGCTTTGTTGCATCTGGATATATACTTATATGGAACAGCGTTCTGTGGAGAGATAAGACAAGGTATCACACCAAAATCTTATCCCAGCTATGAAGCATGGAGGAGGAAAACTGTGGCAGATTGCCCACCATACAAGCCATGTATTTGCATATCAAGCATAAATGTACTCTTACTAAAAAAGGTCAGAAACAGAAAGCGTGTGGAAATGTTGCCAAAAAATATTTCTCGGTGTATAATGCTACTATAAATAAATGATAATGACATTAAGAAATGCATTCAGCCTACACGCTGAGGCATAAAAACATGCAAAGTAAATTCTGAGAAGAACTTGCAACACTGAATATCCTGGTAACCTTGTGATGATGTGACATCCGGCATCCCCATCCATTGATTTATTGACATCGAAGTGACCTAAGATTATTGTCCCAATTATCACAACATCACGTCTGAAATAGTGGCAGCTGTGACTCTAAGGCACTTTACTCTTCATTCTCTGAAGATATCCTGTTAACACGATGAAACAACCTAAAGGTCACATGTCTGTCTTATTGGCATATTTGCTTAAAGCCTTGCTATTCCTGAACCTTCGTCCAACCAACCCCTTCTTTAATTAGACAACTGAAAGGCTAAAAATAGGCAATAATGACTCATGGAATATGTTTCACAGTGAGACTAACACTGTTTCATTTTCCATTTGACCTGAAAATATGGCATATAAATGATTACATAAATATGTGCTTTGGTCTAGTTGTAAGCAACTGTAATAAGATCTACAATGTGGCCCCGAGTCACAGCAAGCAACCAATCTTCTGCTAGTGATTTGTATGTTCAGTACTATATGTTCCCAGCAGTGGCAATTTCTCTCCCGCATCAGTAAAAAATAGTACTTCTGTGTGGTGCTATTACCTTCTTAATAGCTCTGCTAGAATGAGTGTATTGAGAGACAAATTGTTGGAGTATCTGGCATTATATTCAGACTGAAATTTGGAACACGTCTAGGCCATTGCAGCAAATATATAACAATATTAAACTCAAAACCTACAAGTCCAGTGTGGCTGAGGTGTCGAATTCTATAATATGACAAGGGAGTACAAGCAAATGAATGTGTCCAAACTTTCTAAGCCAGTTAATTGTTTTTTGTTTGTTTTTTGGTGTGTGGGTGTGTGAGAATTGTTTAACTATAGCACCACTAAACAACTTTCTTTTGCTAACATGGAGAAGTAAATACAGTTGAATTTGGTTCTATTATCTTATCTCCCGGGTCTCCGTTTCATTCAGATCCAATAAGTTCTGGTAATCATCTTATCTTGGTAAGCTTTTTTCTTTTTTTCTTCTTCTTTTTTGGGGAGTTTCCAAAAAAGTGATTTAGGAGATTGACAACTAAAAGCTTAATTTAAGGAAGTGAAAAAGTCATTGTGTCACTGGTTTTGTACTATGCTGTTGAGTCACTTTGCTGTTCATTTTGGAAAAGAAGTTGTCAAATTCTTTCATTTCACAAATTAAAGTAGCTGGAACACATCTATAGTCTAGATGCAACATGCAAAGGCTCCTTAATGGATTTTAAAGTAGAGGTTAGGAAAATAAGCCCCTTCTCTCCTGCGGCTCGCTTTTAGCTATGTGGTAATACTATCTACACTGAGTTCCATCATGTCGATGGAATTGCTGTACTCTACATTAAACCTCACTCTTGTCTCTATCTCCGTGGCTCTCAGTGCTCTGTCAATTTTTCCATCCTCCCTTTAATGTTGCAGAGATGGGAGTCCCTAGCCAACAGCATGAATCTTTCTTCCTTCTAACAGGGGTCCTCTCTCTTAAATCCTGAAGATTCCAGAGACAGTGATGTAATTTACATGCAATTTTAAGATTGTAATATCCATTACATTTTTTTTTCCTTATTTTTTTAAGGGACAACTGAGTTTTCTTTAATTCACCAGCAGCATATCAAGTAAATCAGATGGAGATAATATGGAGAAACAAACCTGCTAGAACTAAGGCAATGAAGATTGTAGACAATTTTCAGTAAAACATCCACAGAAACACTGCACAACAGTCTTTCTGTTTATACTGTCTGTTCAGTAGGGTCATCTAATCTTAATGCACTCAAAGTGGTCAGATAAAAGTCTCAAAAACACTTTTTTTGCCTAAAATTATGGATGTAATTTCCACATCCATAAGCACACTAGGGTCTAAGTAGAGGTCTGTTCAGTTGTCCATGTTTCTGTTGGCTTCATATGATGCTAGTCATCTCATCTCCAAAAAATATCCTGAAAAACATTTAGAGAGATCCTGTGTGAAATAGTCCTTTTCTACCTGCATCTACCATTTGCCTTTCAATAAATATAAGGATCATTGCCCAGACTTTCAATAAAGCAAAACTTCTCTTTCTAGACACAATCTATTACAGCTGATCATCAAGTGGAATCCAAGTGTGCGAGAACAGATAGAATCATGGTGTCATTGCATGTCTGTGGAGGATAGCCAAAAATATAGAACAAAACAAACGAACTTCAAAAAAAAATTATATTAATATAGATTATTTTATTGTTATTTTTTCTATCTATCTGTCTGTCTGTCTGTCTGTCTGTCTGTCTGTCTAAAGCATAGTGTGTGTGCAATTGTTGGTTAGGGTTATTCAGTAATTCGGAAAAAAAGTAATATTGTGCAGTGTACAATCCCTTTGATATGACTGGCAGACATAATACACATTCGCTATTATTTGTCCAAGCTGCCAAATCATTTTCCATGTCTGGCAGGATGCTTGCATCCCACCACAGTGACATAAACAAAGGATGTCATTTCCACTTTTTATCACAGAGTTTGTTGCTATGTTACTGAAATAAACTAATGAAATGTTACATTGAAAGAAAGTCTACTGAAAGAAAGACTCCCGCAAATGCTATGTGTTTCTCTTTCTTTTATGTTTTTCTCTGGGGTGAGGTGTCAGGGTCTTGTTTTTGTGGTTTTTTTTGGTGGGGGGGTTGTACATCTGTAAACTGCAGGCTGCACTGCAAGTGATGCAAGTCACATTTCTTTATATTTATTGCCTGCCTGTATCCATCAGTCTATGATTTTTAGATTTCTGTCAGTTTGTCAAACCACATGGTAGTTTTTCTGTTTGTACCTCAAACAGTAACAACATATAAACTGCAGTGTATACACTAACCTTTTCAATTTGGATAGACAAAAACACATTCAATGGGGTCAGCATGAGCAGTGTGTGAGAAACATTACTTCCTCTGCTCCTTCATAAGAAGCTTTTGTTGTATTTTTTCATAGATACAAATCTAGTTTTTGAGTGGTTAACAAACTGAGACATGCAAAATTTGTAGATAAAGTCTTATTTTTTTTAATTTCTTATTATTATTTGCAATATAAATTTGATGATTAACTGTTTGAAAGTCTGGTAGTAGACCATAAATAACTAATAAGTGGCCCGAGATGGATTTTTGTACTGTCAGCCAACAAAGCAAATACTCTGCCCAGAACAGTTAGTCCCAACAAGTGGTCAAAACACTTTTCAAAGGATCCCAACTGATTTTTTCTGCTAAAATGTCACATCACAGCAAGATAAACAAACCTGCCACAGTTTCATCCTCTGCTTATAAATGTATTTCCTTTTTGAAAGATCATGTTTTATAACTTTCTGAATTGGTTCAGCGGGCAGTTTTGTTCTGCACTTACATGACCGCTAATGAAAATGCCCAAATCATTAGGAGTCATTGTAATTAAAAAACACGAGTATCTGTACACAGTTTAGTTGAAATTCATCTAGTATTTGAGCAGATGGGTAGGTGCAGTCGGTCAGTCTTCTTTTTGGTCCGTGAAGACATTCCACCTTTCATCCAAGAGGTTTCTTCAGTTTGATCTCTTCAAAGGGACAACCCCAATAGGAATCAAATACCTGGTTCTCTTCATCAGTGCTCTGTCTTTTTTTCTTCACCCCCCTCCCTCCCCAATTGCTCAAGACTAATATTTATACGTACTCAGAAGTGATAGACCCGAAGGTACAAGTGGGAATGACAGAAGCTCCACTCTGGTGTGGATGAATAAATAAATAAATAAAATTAAAAGCTTTTCCAGCTTGTTAGCCAGAACCATTACTGTGCTACATGAGTGGTATTTAAATGAATGGGGAGGACTGTATTTTCTCGTCTGTCTGTCTATGATTATGTAATCATAAAGTCACCTAATGATGTCATTGGTGGTCAGTGGAGGTCTTTAACCACATTTTGGTGATTTTCTTCACATGGAGCTGTGCATGCAAGTGTTTTTGTTGAAACATTGCAAGGTTTTATCCACTGAAATCACCAATATTAAAAGAAAATATCATTTGTACTACCTAATGCATATTTTGAGTCTTTACACTCTCACTTCTTAAAATCTTTTTTTAAATATCATGTAATCTGGACTTAAATCAAACGAAGCAATGTTCTGTAGCACTACGAAACACTCTAAACATCATCCTGTAGCATTATGAGTCCTCTGGGAAGAGGGAGGGAGTTTCTATATAGTTGATTAGAATTTTTGATTTGAGCAAATAAGCACTAATGTATCATTAAGACATTTGGACCAGTGTGGAGAGAACAAACAGGCAGTCCAGTTGTTTGCATGATTAGATTATTCTGTGTCCAAAGCATTAAAAACCGTATCCATTTGATCATACCTTATTTGGCTGCACGTCTTTGAATTCAGTTCTCAACTACACAGAAAGCCGCTAAACACAGCGTCCGCATTATGGATCTGTCCGTGTTTTACTTACAGTAGTAACAGACGGCACTACTGGGAGATCATTTATGCATGAAACACAAAGCTGTGTTATCGCTTTGTTTTGACGTCTTATTTTGGCACTGTGTTGTGTTACAACAGGTCAGACATAATTTATACAATATGTGATGCTGTGATGAAACAATTCAATACTGATAAATGTCCTCATTCTCAAGCAGTCTGCAGGCACAATGACCTTAGAGTGATATTTTTGATATGATTTTTTGGTAATATTGTGAGATATTGATGGGTAGAACTGAGCTAAACCAGTGTTATACAGATGTAGAGAAAAGGTTTTTCTTCAATATGTTGTTGTGTATGTGTGCACATATATGTTTTTGTTTCTAAAAGCACCTGACTGTATATGTATACCATAGGCACATTATATCACAAGGGACAACAAGATAATCTAATATTGTAGAGGAATAAAAAAGTAAGAAAAAAAGTGAATAAAGACAAAACATCACCCAAATGTACAAATGTGCCCGAACATATGGGATTATGCCAGTCTCATGGCTCCAAGTACTCAAGACATATACAGGCCCAGTAGTCACACTACTTGTGGTTAAATTGGGAGGTGTTGTTTCAGCTTTAAAGCTGCCCTAAGGGATGAGGCTGACCTTTTAGAGTAAGCATCTGATGACTCCCTATGGACAAGCCCATACTCGTTTAGATGGAGTCTTTACATTTTATTTAGTTAGTTATTCATGCAAGCCACCTTGGGGGAGTCAGGCAGTCTGTGACAAATGTGACCTTTTATACCTGAACTGCATTAAGGTGATGACTGGAGGAAGAAGAAGGCTGTCTGTTGTTGAAACCATGTCCCTGTAATGTAGTTGCCAGAGGTGTGGAGTCACATGACTTGGACTCGAGTCAGACTCGAGTCACATGACTTGGACTCGAGTCAGACTCGAGTCATTAATTTTATGACTTTAGACTTGACTTGAAAAAATGTTCTAAGACTTGTGACTTGACTTGGACTTTTACACCAATGAC
>NW_005187591.1:875766-877223 GCF_000239375.1 Pundamilia nyererei
TAAATGATGTTCCATCATTTTGAAAATAGGATTAGTTCATTATCCAAGGACACATCATTATTTGTGTATTTATTTGTCTTTTACATAAATAAGCCAACTACTGCTCAGGAACCCTTAAATCCCAAATAAAAACAAAGACGTGTCTTTCCATTTTTGTGTCTTTTTCTTATCCCACTAGAATAATATTTGTACAAAAACTCTCACACAGTCTGCAGCACATGAGAAAAGACTGGATGACTGAAATCTCTCCAAATGATTTGTGGCCTAAATGCTTATTCATTTCTAAATTAGCCAGAGGTGCTTATTCTTGTCAGGGCACCAATATCCCTAACAAGCACTTGCTTAATAAATAGGCATCCAGGGCACTAAACTTTAGGATGACACTATTTTGGAGTGAGTACCTCTTCATGTACTCAGTTATTTAAAATGCTGTTAAGAGGCTGCAGATCATCACTGAGAGTGCTGTCTATTAAAGGTGCTAAATGAGGACGTCTCTGCTTGGCTTTCATGTACAGTCTATTTTTATACAGATGTGATAGAAGGTTTTTGTAACACCATTTTTTTTTAAATAGGAGTGGATTTCAACCATTCTGTACCCAAGGCACCTCCAAAAGTCATGCAACAATTTTAACGCATACCTCCATGCCATCTGACACATCATCAGTTGTTCTTTTCAACCGTATATTGTCACAGAAAGGTAGCATCTGGATGAAGCACTAATGACACATAAGAAAACAACCTTTATTATCATTTTCTCTTAATCAGATGAGTACGTTTAAATGTTATTCTTGAATGCAGTTGCAGTAATAATGTATGGTTGACATCAAATATCCAGCCACACCAGTGTGCCTCACCCGTTGGCCTCACCACACCATTTGGGAACCACTGTTTTTTAGTGCATGAAGATTTATTTATATCCCATGTGCTGGCTGTGTTGTGAGAGAGGCTATACAGGTAGGTAAAAGAGCCACCATTAAGCTTTCCATTAAGACCACTCTGATCAGAACTACCAAGGAGGCAAATAATTGAGGTGGGCAAACGCCTGTGCACTTTACCTTCTCAAATTTCAGTGCGACTTCAGACCTAAAAGTTAAAACCAACCAAACCTGCACAGTGAGGCCTAGAATGACTCGGATGAAGCCTTCCTCTTATGCTCCTTTAAAATGTCTGCTAATGTGTAGAAACTATCACTTGCAATTGTCATATAACACCAAATTCATTCAAGAATGAACAAGACGATATTATTTGACATATAACCTTTATTTGGATTAGTAGACACTGCACATAAAACTCTAAAGCAATTTACAACCATTAACATGACCAAATTGTACATGCATATTTAACACTGTGTGTACATTAGAAATACAGGGAGTGCAGAATTATTAGGCAAATGAGTATTTTGTCCACATCATCCTCTTCATGCATGTTGTCTTACTCCAAGCTGTATAGGCTCGAAA
>NW_005187591.1:878583-883024 GCF_000239375.1 Pundamilia nyererei
ATTATTCCTCAAAAATACAACTTGCCTAATAATTCTGCACTCCCTGTAGAGACAAACCAGGAGAGATAAAACCCCTTTCAAACATGTACTCCTTTTTACCTGCCAGGATCTAAGTGTGAATGAGAATCCCAACTACTTTTTCCATTAAGTTAGGGCAACAATATCAGAGCTAGGGACAGAGCAAAGTATAATACATTATGTTTGAATTGGAGGAATGATGGCATGACCTCACCTTAGCAGATTAATGAAGGCAGTAATATTACATGTCTGAAAAGGGCTGTATTTTGGATCTGCCAGACATGAGGATCACAGGTTTACTGAGCTGCTGCAGCAGCCTGAAAACATATTCAACATATTTAAAATATACTAATGCCGATCAGATGATCCTCATGCCGAGAGAGAACATCTGTTGTGTCTGACAAGTCAAAAACAATGAACCGCAGCTGCAATGACAATCAGAGACTCTGCACTGTCATAAGGGAGGTACCGAGGGAACCTCCTCCATCTAGAGCAAAAACACAAACGAAAAAATTACACATTAGCAAACTGCAGTGTCACAGCAGCACATATTTGTTAAGACAGCATCACAAACAGTAGCCAAGAAACCCAAATTAAATATCCGTCATAACTGTTTCCACAAAGTTGTCACTGATGCAACAAAGAGTCACAAAAAGTTATCTTTCATCACCATTTACCACAAACAGAAGAGGATTTCTAGCCAACACCTACATTTCTCCGTATAAACAACATTCACCATTATCCATATTATTTTCCAACACTGCCAAATGCTTTCATCTTCAGCTCTCATCTTGCCTCAAACAATAGTGACTCACATGTACACACAGCAAATGTATGAATTACTCATTCGCATACACACACACACGCACGCACGCGCGCACACACACACAGCTACTGTATTCTCCAAATGCTCTTAAGGCAATGGTGGCCTGGCAACTGTGACTATTCAAGTAAATCTAAATGCATCTTCGTATGCATCTCTAACCCTTCATCTCTGTTCACCCCATAGACGCCTACAGCCTGAACGAGTTGCTCAGAAGCATGGGACACGACTATTTATCACCAAGAGACACGGTCAGCAGTTTCCCTTACAAAAACATCACAAAACGAAGAACAGTTCATTGTTATATGTAAACACTTGACAACATAGAATAGTGTACAAGCTAACTCTGCTAACTGCGCTTGTATTTGCGTGACGCTAAAAGGGTTTTTTTTATGCCTTCACATGTTGCCGCTGACATTCACGTCAAAATAGCTGCACTAATTCAAAATCTGCCCCCAAGACAGTAAACATCAACACTAATGAAACTATTCCCAGAATACTTAACTTTCAGACAGCACAACCTTTAATCATATTGTACAGCTTGATTTCTGTGCTCCACATAAATCATACTGATAGCAAAAATCACTAATACATATTTAATACACTGTAACAGTGAAGACTATATTAAAACATAACTCATTTTGCAGCTTGCTGTGCACGTGCATGATGACTGTCTGTTCATGTTGATGTTTTCCACAACAAAGATGCTTGTGACAGCTTTAAAAAGGGCAGCGGTGTGTTTTTCTGTGGTTTTTTTTGTTTCAACTTTTTTCCTTTTTTCCTTTAAAGATATTAAACTGTTTGTTATGTCATAAATGAGCTCCTTGCTTTATAAGATAATGCAATTAAAATGGCAAATCTGGTTTTGCAGTCTGGCAAAGATGATAATGTTTCCTGGCGCTCCAGACCTTCTGAGGCACCAAACGGCCCCAAATTTACAGTATAAATTCTGTAATTCAACTGATTATGATTTACAATCAAATATAACTAGTCAGGGAATGTCCTTCATGATTAGGGCGACAACATTAGTTTGCTGTTTTTATTTCTTATTTTTCTCGGGCAAAATTGAATGTATAAATAATCTTTACACACAAACACACAAATGAAGTAAATTTCAAACCCTCATTATAATTTCAAAGAAATCCTTTGAAGAATGATTTTCTCTGGCTTGTTGTTAAAACATTTATTTGAATGAATGATTAAAATCTCATTTAACACTAGTAGTTCAATTGTACCTCTATTTCCTCACAATGACTTTAACCTTGCTAAACTTTGTAAAGACAATGCACAACAGACACTTAAGAAAGGGTTAGGGGACAGATGCTTGTCTGGTTTCACGATGAAAATATAGTTCATTTATAGTTACTTCAGACAAAACATGCTTAGATACATGTATGCAAAATATCAGTATTTCGCTATCCTTAAATCTCACAGCTCTGCTGTCATTCTACACCTCATCCTGCCAAGATACAGCTTCTTGTCCAAGTCACCACCTGCTTCATCTTTGCTACCACCACCAGCGCCAAGACTGAAGGAGTTCTACCTCCTCCCATCATCCATCATCAGACGCAGCTTTGCTATGTAACTTCACCTGAGTCTAACTGCCAAATAATTTATAACTGAAACTTTGTATTTCAATGATTCCAATTTTCAGTTCATCCAAATAGTCATTTATCACTGACTATGGCTGCTGCTGCTGGTCATTTATATGTATTGAGCTATTTAAAATAGAAACAAAAACTATGTTAAAATGCCTTATTGTGTCATTATTATTATTATTATTATTTTTTAAATAATTAGTTATCTTAATGCTGAATGTGATATTAATCATAGCAAAGCCAAGATTTACATATCAGTTGGGAATCTGGACAGACGTTTATTTAACATTCAGATAACCGAGATTGAATTTTTACATTTATTTTCTTATCAGCATTTTACGGCTGGAGAGCAGATTTGCCATGAATGCCCCTGCCGCCGCTGCCCACTCAGGCAAATTTACTTCTCAGGCAGCTTTGCTTCCACTAAACAATTACAGCACTGTTCAAACTGTCAACCACGTGCACCAGAGAGTCCCTGTGCAACACCTGTGGACAGTATTCTTATCATTCTTCAGCAGCATTTCCCCTGAGCACAACTGCACCATGAGTCAGCTACACTAGTGTCAATACCCCAACATTTATTGTAACAAATGGCTACACCTTTATATAAGGGAACCACTCTAAAATGCAAGTAGCAGCTAGAGTTCATTGGAGAATTACCCAATGTCATGTATTGCAGAGACATGTAGTGAGTAAGGCTGAAGAAAAAGCTATTGTCATGCATGGAGCAGGGTATGTGCCATCGTCATGCATGTTAATAAGAAGCTGAAGCAAGAGGAGGCGAGGATGGTAGAGAAGTCAATCAATGCAACCACTTACAGGTTTGTATAGCCTTTAAGGAGAAGAGGGGGATGTGTAGCTGGCATGATAATTAAAGAATGTGTCACATTATAAAGGCCAACCCATTGACTGAACATGATTGATTACTCAATCTAATACAAGTCTGTGGTAGTGCATAAAACAAGAACAACATTTCTACTGTATGAACAGTGCTGAGGCTGGATGAACAGGCCATAAAAAACACATTGTTCACTTACTCTTCTTCACACTGACATTTAGACTGTGTGTAAGTGAAATTTACTAATGAGCGGTCCAAGCACAAACTATTCGTTATCACAGTTATTTTTAGAATGAGATTCATTTTCATGGCCAGTTTTAATTGCTGTGAAGGGAGAAAGCAGTATTTATTGGCATCTGTCCGTAATTGGTTGCGAGCAAATTCATAATTGAGCTGGAGTGTGTGTTTGTAGCTGATGGATGAGATGCAGTGGGCTGGGGAGTGAGGCATAACAACCTCTTTGACACTGCAGGGAAATAAGTCTGTTATAATTCTCCAGAACAAAAGTGCTCCTCTAATGTGGGAAACACCACCAGCAGATGCATAAATATCTCCCGTCTGCTGCTCAGTGCAGCGGCAGATCTGTGTTCACAAGGGAGGAATGTCTGCTTTACAAAGATTTAACAATGAGTTTGTCAGATCAGACTGAAAAACATAATTCCTTTTTCCGTGACATCACTTTCGTGTGCATACTTTAGATCAGAGATATACATACAAAAGCTAAATGTCCCTGTGGAAATCAGTAAAGCTCAAACACTGTCAGAGGGGTAGATGAATGTCTGCCTCTTGAATTTCAATGATGATGGGGCCTGAGCGTGCACAGTGACACATGGAGGATCTCTGTAATGTTCTGTTTGTCAATTTGTCCATGTGAGATCAGAGTTGTCTCAGTAAGATTTACTAGGCTAGTCTGGGTGTGTCAACAATATTGTCATTTGCTATATTTTCCATTATACATGCTGAGATTTCAGCTGATAAAATTATGTGCCCTAAAGTAGCTCTCCCACTGTAGGACATACATAAAAGGAAGTGTGCTGTTGCTCTCTCTCTCGCTCTCCCTGTATCTCTCGATAGATAGATAGATAGATAGATAGATAGATAGATAGATAGATAGATAGATAGATAGATAGATAGATAGATAGATAGATAGATAGATAGATAGAT
>NW_005187591.1:883044-917126 GCF_000239375.1 Pundamilia nyererei
GATAGATAGATAGATAGATAGATAGATAGATAGATAGATAGATAGATAGATAGATAGATAGATAGATAGATAGATAGATAGATAGATAGATAGATAGAGGGTTCTGGGAAGTACCTGTACATTGCACTTAACAGACTGGTTTACAAATGCAGTTCAGCAATAGGAGCAATATCTGGTGCTATAGTCATTTTAAGCATTAGTTGCAATGATATTGATAAACCATATTTACATCAAGCAGCAAACTCCAGGGCTAAAAAATTAAGCCATTGCAGAAGTTCCAAAAAGTCCAGTCCCTTCAATAGCCACTGACACCATCTCTAAAAGAAACATCTTTTATGTGCTTGGGCTTACATAATTTTTTTTCGTTTGATTTTTTTTTTTATGTCATGACATGAATATCACATAACAACCCACACATTTATCAGTTGCCATGTAGCAATTTATAACATCTGGTGAATATTTGCAGCTTAAGAGCATTCCAGAACTTTTAAACTACACTTCTAACTTCAATAGTCAGAGGAAAAATAATATTTGGTAAATATAATATTTAGTTTTCAGTGGTGATAGTCTTTGTTGTCTTCATCCCACCTGGTGCTAATGCCATCATTATCAAACAGCAGCGCATCCATTCAGTCACCCGCATGTGGGCAACTTTAACCACTGGTGTCTTAAAACAGTACTCCCCAACTTCTATCAGCATGTGACATTTGCAACATTTGCTGCTAGAAGTAGTCAAAGTCAGGAATGAAGACGATCACAGCCCGAAGAGGCTCAATCACAGCTACAGGACTGCTTTGATCACACAACCTGGGATTTATTCAACCAAGCTGGAGGAATGCTTTTTTTATATCACAAACTGTGGATGACAAGCAATGTCCAAACACTCTTCAAAAACCACAACACTTTCTTCAGAACATGTGACAAAGCCTGTTACAGCAGAGCAAGAGCCAATCTAAAAGAGTGGAATAAAGATGATGAAAAGGGCCTTCAAGAGCAGGACTGAGGACCACCTGATACATAACGGCTCCTGGAGGGTTTGGCAAGGGTTACAGCATAAAATCACTGTGAATGTGAATCAATGTGAATCACTGTGGAGGAGCTAAATGGTTTCTTCATCCAGTTTGAGGCCACAACAGACTCACTGCAGGAACAGGATGTGGGATATTTGCTAAGGTCAGACATGTGCTAAGGAGAGTACTCCAAGCATGTGCTAACCAGCTCACTGGGGTATTAGAAAAAGTCAAGTCAGGCACTATAATTCCTTTTCCCAAAAAGCCAGTCTCTGTGGACTTGAATGATTATAGATCCATTGCACTTACTGTATGGCTGTGATTATGAAAAGCTTCAAGAAGCTTGCCAAGCATCACATTAAAAGCCGCCCCTCTCCCACACCTGATCCACATGCTTACAAAGCTAAGAGATCCTCAGAAGAGGCAATTGCCATAGCAATCCACACAGCAATAAACCACCCAGAACACCGAGGGAGCTATGTGACTATAGCTCTGCATTTGATATCATAATTAGAGACATTCTAGTCAGCAAACTATAAAACTCTCTTCATGTGGAAAGGGCACAAACATTCAAGTTTCTGGAGGTCTTCATATCTGAGGACCGTAAAATGTAAGGACAGGATGCTGATGGTGGCCTACTGGGCAACAAATGAGAGGCTGGTAACATACTGCATGTCGGCGTGGTATGCAGGCTGCAGATATGAAAGTACTCCAGAGAAAATCACTGGGTGCCCCCTCTCCCGTCTGGAGGACATTGCCCATTCATGCTACCTGAGCAGAGTTGCCAACATCATCAAGGACTTCACTCACGCAGGCTTTTAGCTCAGTTTCTTCTCTCATGCAATAAAAATCAAATGAGAAAAAACAATAAAAGTGTGCCACCCATCTGGCTCCTCTGCACCCGCACTTCATTTATTAATGTACATACAGATTTGTATATTTTATACAGGTTTTTAGACCTTTATTTATCCTAGATTTTATTGTACGTCTTAGTTATAATCCTGTATTTTAGGGGTTTTTTTACGTTACACCACAGAGTAACATCTCAGTTTCCTTGTATATATTTACAATGACAATAAAGGCCATTCAGTTTAGAAGCAGGCACTTTGTCCACAAGGCAAATGTATTATCAGCATTAACACAGACAACCAGCAACTGACTGCAAAACATCAAACACAGTTTTAAAGTTACATAGCAAATCATGGGTTTGTTGTTATAGCTACATAATTACTATTTAGTTATAAAGACTGTCTCACATATCATGTAGCCAACCATGGAGGTATTCACACTTAAGACTGGGTTTCTTAAGATAATCGATATATAATTTTATTCACAGTCATAAATGAAGCTTCTATGCTGCTACATCACATGGCATATTTTTTCACTTCACATGAATGTCCCTATGAGCACGTGTTAAAAACAAAAAGCTGGGGGGATGTTGGGTCTCGTGTTGCCTCTGTAGCTGTCTTTTTTGAATTGTTGTGAATCCATTTCCCTCAACAGGTTCCCATAGTGCTGACAGTAGTGTAACTAAACTTGGACATGGACGCACCTGTTGCCATAGCGTCCTCCTCATTGTCCCGAAGCCCACGATGACGACGCCGATGGCAAGGCGCGATGCAACATGAGAACGTGGCGAGCAGAGCTTTGCGGAAGCGTGTGTTCATGAAGCAGTAAATAATCGGGTTGACGCAGGCGGAGGTGTAGCACAACAAATGGATAAAAGCGATGGGGGCCCCTGAGAGCGTCTGTGTGGCAGAGCTTTCATCAAAAGCCCGCCAGGTGTTGACACAGTACAGTGGCATCCAACAGACAAAGAACAGGACAACAATCACCACCAACATGCGAATGACTCGTTTTTTGGCCTCTAGCTTGGCTTCTGATGTGTTGCTGCGTGGCCTCTCTGCCTTGATCGCCCTGCCTGATGCAGCCATTGCAGACATCTCCATCGTGTGCGGCCGCTGGACTGCAGTCACATAGCAACCGTCTCCATCATCGCTGCCAGCAGACACAGTAGAGGTCAGGCCATTTACATCTGAAATGACAAACAGGGTGAAAGAGAGAGTATTTTGGTGTTAATTAAATGCAATAAAAATAAATTCTCAGCCAAGTTCTTTAAGACCTCATCCTCTAATGTTTGAGCGGTGCTCCTGCTTTGTGATACTTTATGCCTTTTGTGCCCTTTGGGGATGGGTCTGGATTATATCAGAGGCAAATTAAAATTCAAAACACAAAGACATAAAGGACAGACACTACTTGAAGGTTTAAGTGAACTGATGCCAAATCACTGGAACAAAACAAAAATACAGAACATAATTAAAACAATAAAAATACTGGATCATCAAAAATCATTTAATAACCTCAACCAAACAGTTTTTTTCTGAATACAAACCCATGGCTTTGTGTGTCCAAATGATTCCAATCACCGACTGCATTAAAACTAAAATTTTAAAATTAATTTAATTGTGAAGGAATACATTTTCTACAAGTCAGCGTTGTTAAACATAAATGGTCTTGATATCAGAGTGATTCTGCCATCGCATTAAGAATAGTTTATTCTGGGAAATCATCTTTTATCCTGCAGCCAGCTGACTGACTCCTGTGTAAGGTTATTTTGGAGTCATTTAAAGAGCAACTTCTTGCCTTCATAGATGGAATATTAGCAAGTAATTGTTACTAGCCTATGGGGTTATTACAATTCAATAAAGCAATTTGAAAACCTTGCTTTTCCTCTATAAAGAAATAATAAAAGAGGATTCAGAATTAAAAGCCTCAAGGTACCCCATACAAACAAGATCTGGTATTGTAAAGCACCTGCTGGATTATTAAACACATTTCATAGAGGCAGTTTTGCAGTCTGTGAGGTAAGATGCCATTTTTCAATCTCTTCTCCTTCCCTGTTTGTTTTTAATCCATATTGTTTTCCTCCAAAAACTCTTTTTATATTTGTACAATCTCTTTCTCTCTGAGAGCAAACAGATGGTAATGTCCATGCCTGCAGCTGCCAGCCAATCCATCCTCTAATGGAGCATCAGCAAGGACAGTCAGTGCTGCTATCACCCCAGACACGAGTCCGTATTCCGATAAAAGGTTATGTTTCACTTAGCCTGCGCACACTACAGCAATTGTAGCACTAATGAAATTCTTGTAAAAATACTCATAATTCACTCAAACCCTGTAGAAAAAAAATGTAAGGTTCGAACTTGTTTGGTATGAGCTGATAAGAATTGTGGCATTCAGTAACAGAGTTTCATTCAACAGTGAAATCAAAACAAGAGTAAAGTCAATTAGAGAGCACTGACTAATCTGACTCATTTATATCATATAAAAAACTCAATTGAATTACTCATAAAATGTCAATGTATTAAAAAAACATCTACTTTGTGTTTGTTTTCGGAGTCCATCGTCTATTCGACTATTTTGTGCTTTTAACTGTTTAGTGAAAATACTAAGTATACTCTCTGTATACTGGAGCTACACACACAGATGAACTGAAATACAGGACCAACAAAAGTTCTATATAAACATTTAATATGAAGACGTTTTTTACTTCCTTTAACAAATCATTTCGATGAATATTTTTGCGATTCAGTTTAAAAGTGTAAAAAGTATGAATACAAGTAAAATTGTTGTTATGGCACATTGATTCACCTGTCCATGTATTGAATTACTGCTCTTTTTCTCCAAAACATAAGTGTTAATATGCGTGTCCTTTTTATATTTATGTATTTACATTTATATACATTTGCCTCATTTTATATGATAGCTATGCCGTATGTCGTGTGCATGCTGTTATGATAACTGAGATTAATAAACCTTCTCTGTTTCTGATTCCGATTTAAATGTTGTAGTTTTCTGTTTTTTATTGTTGTTTTCTTGGAACCACATGGCTTTCTGGAACATTAATTCAAACTTACTATTTTCTTTATGTTTTCTTTTATGTTATCTATAAGTACTGTAGTGTAAATGGCCTCACCTGAAGAATCTTTTTTATGGCCCATTTCAAACTGGATGCCTCGATAAAGTTCTCTCGAGATCAAACCGTAGGCCACGATCATCATCACGCCTGGAATGGCGAACAGTACAAGCAACAGCAGAATGTACCTAAAAGAGAGACGAGAAGTTTAAAAATCCAACCACAGTGGACAAAAAAAAACAATAACACGTGAACTCCGTGTACTGAGTTGCAGTCTGTATATATCTTATGAGTAACGCATTCATCACGTGCTTTGTATGTTTGCCTGTTGGTTTGTTGGGTCACAGCAAAGCATTGCATTTGAGCATTTTAACATCCAACAAGCTTGTTGCCTGGACCAGAAATAAAAACACAACTTGGATAAAAATGGAAACAAGTAAAGACAGCAGTTCTGGAACAAAATTCATAGCAGTTGTACATATACAGCATTATTACATGAGCGGTGTCTGCTAATGAGTCGCGCCACACTCAGGTTGAAGGCGGCTCTCAATTACACACCTGCAAATGTTATAGTGAGTGAATTTAACAAAACAGGGATGTTTTCCTGTTGGCAAAATCTGAACACTGATGGAAATTGAATCCTTCTTTCCAAGGATTTTTTTAAGTGGTCTCTTGAGGATTAGTTCTCCAGGCTTTCTGAAGGTCTTTCAGAGTTTGTCTTTGGTACTTAATGAATCTCTTTCTTTCTTCTGTTCTTTATTTTTGTTAAGCCAGCAAATACCTACCTATGAAAAGGAATGTAACTCAAAGAATGAACGAATGTTGTGGCTACACATAACAGACCATGAGCAAAAAAAACCCCCATTTTAAATGATATCTTTAGGCCTTTGTTACAAGCAGCCGTGTTGCAAAAGCATATAATTTGTTCCCATTTATTTGGTTGAATGTATGAAAAATGCCAACGTTAGCACAGTTTGACAGGCATAAATTAGAAGTTTGGCACCAACAAGGTGAATGCCAAAGATATTAGTTGAAAACTTGTGCAGTTTTGGAATGTCCCTCACAAAGCCTGGAGCCTGAAGACTACTTATAGAAATGAAAAGAAAGTAAAATGTTTGTTTCTAAGCTCATTAGAATTGTCCAAACTCTGTTTTTTCCTTATGTGCTGTATTCCCATGTATGTTTGGTCATGTTTCAATCAATCACTGCAGCTATTTCTCATTTCCCCAGCAAAATATAAAGAAATCAGGCTTGAGACACACAGTATTGTGTGTCTAAATAAAATAATAATAATAATAATAAAAGTCTTGCAGGGAGACTGATGAGATAATGTCTCAAGTGGAGATTAGACCAATGACCTTTCCATTTTTAACAATTCCCAAGGTACTCATCTAATCAGCCATTTCATGAAGAAACACATACCGCCGAGGGACGACTGCACATTAATATTCCAGAGGTTTATACAAATACGTTCACCATTGTAGACACACACAGTGAGACAGGATTATAGTTTTCATTGAGACACACAGAAAAGGCATAGATATGCTTTAAAATGTATAATCTTTTTATGTGGACTGGATGTTTTGAGGCCATTCGCTACATAAATTGAAAATCAAATGAAATGGGATCTAGCGCTCAGTGAAAGATTCACAAGGTGAAAACAATACCAGCTCTGCTGCTGCAGCTGCTTCACTCTGTGGGTCAAATGTTATGATAATACATCAGAGACAGTGGGAGCAGAATTTATACCCAGAAGAGAAAATGAAATACAAACACGACAAATCAGACACAAATACAAAAACAAAAATAATGAGCACACAAAGATAATCACATGGTCGCCTGAAATTACATCCAAAGCCTGTTTTATCATAATTCATAACAAAAACACACTGAAGCACGCTCTGTTGTCTTCACCTGTCCTAATGGTTCCACATAAACATTGAACAGACATAGTTAAAACAGGCTCCAGGTCCAAACATGGAAGTGAATGAGATATTTCAACACAGAGTGGCTTACTGAAAGGACACAGAGACACACACACCACTCATAAACACACACAGTTCATCTAAAGTTTATTACATTAAAAATCACTTTGTGATTGCAAGTGTTGTGAAAGTAAAGAAGGAAGGATGGCCCGACAGCGGGCTTGATGATGAAGTAAAAATATAGCTGGAAATGTGTGTTTATAATACGAGTAAACTGTTCAAACATATTTCCTATGAAGAAATAGGAACTTTTAATCTTCAGTCTTATAGTTACCAAAAATATTGTTGCATGGAGTTAATTTAATGCCTGACTAAATTAAGGCTATGTAGCATGACTGAAATTTCATGGCATATTGGACCATCCTGAGTTAAAACAACTTCCACTGTGTGACTGCGTACCATATCCACTCATGGTGTCTATGTTCGTTAATCCAGGAGACATCCTTCTCTAAGTTTCAGAGCATTAATGACTTTTCAGATATGTTTTGTTGTTTTTTTTCTTATATTTTTATCAAATATGCATACAATAAATATATTACCTCACCACAATGTTAAAGAAATGAAAAGTATAACAAATAAAATGGTCTACACAAGAGACACTGATTTTGATCTCTTTGTAGTCTCTTCTTATTTTTCTCCCACACTAGCTCATTAGGTAAGAATTAGAATTTGTAATAAATACAACTTAAAACAAATGTCACAGTAGTAAAAGAAGACATCAACTTCTACAATTACCCTAGCCATAGCAAATAAAATCTTGTAATAATCAGTAAATCAGAACTTTTCATAAAATACTGCAATGATGGGTCTTGGTGCTGCAGGTGTACTTGGTGTGGTATGTAATTCACTTATTACAAGGTGTTGCTTCACATAATTGATTTGGCAGAGTTTTATGTCCCTCCTGTCACAATCCCAAAGGGGATTTGTATCTCCAGCTGGAATCAAACTTGGCAAGAGAAAGTGTGGATACTATGGATACTTGATACATAGCTCATATACACACATATATACACATGGATACAAAGGCTTTATTGTTATGAGGAAAAATAAATAAGTCGCCAGCAGAAAAAAAATGTTGCAAACTGACAAAACAGAACATTTGCCAGTTTGCTGTTCTGGAGCATTCAGACGTGTGCTAACACAATGCCACAATGGACTTCCCAGCAAACCACCACCCCTAAGGTTAGACTGTAGAACAGGGGCCTCGAGGGCCGGTGTCCTGCAGGTTTTGGATCTCACCCTGGGTCTATACACCTGAATCAAATGATTAATTCATTACCAGACCTCTGGAGAACTGCAAGACATGTTGAGGAGGTAATTTAGCCATTTGAATCAGCTGTGTTGGATCAAGGACACATCTAAATACTGCAGGACACCGGCCCTTGAGGCCTGGAGTTGGGGACCCGTGCTGTAGAACAATCAAGAATATGGTGGCATGGACTTCTGGAGCAATGCCCTTTGGACAGACAAGACTAACATGAAGATTTTTGCTACATTTGGCAAAAACCAAATGCAACATATCAGCACAAACATCTCAGTGTCATGCTGCACAGCCATGGGAACTGGGTATCTTGCGGTCATTGAATTGACCATGAACTGCTCTGTATACTAAAGTATTCTAGAATCAAATGTGAGGCCATCTGTCTGACAGCTAAAGCTTGGTTGAAATTGGGTCATGCAACATGACCGTTATCCCAAGCTCACCAGCAAATCTATAACAGCCTGTCTGGGGGGGGGGGGGGGGCTTTTTACGTCACATTACAGAGTTATCCGAAAGTAATATAACAAATTGCAGAAATGAAGTTTTTGATATTAAAACTCGTTTTTCAAGGTGTGTGCTAAGTTTTTCACAGAACTGAAGGTTTGTGTGAAAAACTTTCTTTACTGAGTTTACCAAGTTGATAAGGGTTGAGAGTAAAGGGTAAGCTGCATCCACAGTGGGAGCGATTCATTCGTCATGTTTCACTTTGAAGCTTAAAGGTGGTTGCTTGCAGACATTCCAGGTTCCTGTTGCCTAGGTAACCCCTCTAATGTATTTACGATCAGGTCATATGTCAATCAGATCTTATTCTCTCATTTGCTTACCTGGAAGTTCAGAGCACTTTATCTCAGATCTCATTCACTTTGCACTGGCATTGCATGTTACAGATTACGGGCCATTAAAGGAAATTTCTGCCAATTTTTTTTCTCATAATTTTAGAATAAGAAAAAAAATTATTCCGAGAACTGTTTATTTTGTGTAATGTAATTATCTAATAATCTTTTTTTTTAAATTCATTGTAACTTCATTTAGTTTAAAAATGTTTAGTTGTAGCTTAGTTTTTAATAGTGCCAGTGCTAGTTTTAGTCTTTTTAATTATATTTTAGATATTTTGCATTGCATAGTGTACATACCTCTGTGTTAAGATTTGCAAAAATTAGTACAGGTATTTTAATAAATACAGACTCACGGTGTTGTAACACATCAATCAATGCCTAACCAGGCAAGTTGCAACGCAAACTATAATAACCCTGGTCATCGGCGTAACTTTGTGTTGAACATTGGGAGGGGAGGGGTCATGATCTCTGTCTAAATAAATAAATAAATAAATAATTCCCAGATGAGTAAACATGCAACTATTTTGCTGGTGATACCAGCCTATTTATGCATTACATAATTTTGTTGAGGGGGTTATATTGGTTGGGTCTGATTATTGGGGGGGGGGGTCATAGGCCCCTAATGCCCCTGGAAATTACACCCTTGACCCTGGTGATGGGTGAAGAGTATTATTTTGAACATAGCACTCATGATTTATGTTACCAAAGTGAACCAAGACACGCACCAGGTCTGCTCCGCAGTTGCGACAGGCCACTTGTGGCGACACCGGTGTGCTGTAGTGTTGTCACGGCGCGGAAACGACTCCAGGTGACTGATGATCGGATAGGGGATCATAATGATCAAGGCCAGCACCCACGTGGCAGCAATCACCCGATAGGCGTGCGAACGGGTCTGCCATACCCGTGACTTCAGGGGGTTACAGATGGCGCTATAGCGCTCAATTGCTATGGCAACCAGGCTAAAAGTGGAGATGCTCACGGATATGCCTGTTGGAAAACAAACAAAAAAGTAAGCAGGTAAAATACTGTGTTCTTGCTATCTTGTATCTAATGACATCTTTTATTGTACTGTATAAACCTTTATTACTGCTCAGTGCCAAAAAAGAGTTTGGACCCATAATAAAAAATAACACAAAGCAAGTAGGCTATTATCTGCAATCATAACAAAAAGCTGCAGTCGGTGGAGACGTGTTTGCAAATGAATATAGTGTGAGGTGGAGACAGTTATCTGAATCATGTGGTGGAGGAAATCATGCTGGCCTGAGCCACAGATTTGATCTGCCATCCCTGTAGTGACAGGGCAAGACGGGAAATTACTCTTCACCTCTCTTACCCAGGTCTTCAGCAAGAATACACAATACAGACTGAGTGTGTGTGTGAGTGTGTGTGTGTGTGTGTGTCAGAGAGAGGGAGCAAGAGACCCTTAGGTGCACTATGGTTATATACGAAGGAAGCTTTAGAGCATCCCCCAAGGAAGCAGGAGACAATCCACCAATAGTCTCCCCTTTTCTTCAGTGCACCTTAATGATGGCTGCCTTCATTCATAAGCCCCGTGCTTTACATGAGGCTTCTTTTCTCTTCAGTTCTCAAATAATTCTGGGCACAAAAGCCCTCCTGTTCTTGTTTGCTTTATTATTTTTTTACATATTTTAATATCGATAATTGCATTGGAATTTCTTATGTTGTTAACATAAAAATGTTATGTCCTCTCTTTTTCCAGGTATCTGCGTTACAGTACATTAATTAACTACTTAAATGAAATAAGCAACCATATTACACACTGAATTAAAGACTAAAGCTTACCTCCATCTCATTCCCCCTTCAAATTATTTTAAGAGGCCATTCTGTAGAAAATATATACTTAAACATTATGCTTAAGTCTTTCCACTCCATGGACAAATATGTTTCTGCTATTTGTGCAAACGCAATTTTTCAATGGTTGCCAAGGGCGGCACATTCACTCATTAAATTGTGGTTCATTTACTCTATGTAGCAACCAATTTGGTGGAGACACAGTTGAGAATTCAGGTTCAGTAGCCCCAGTCTAATGTTGATATTTCATCATCATATTTTATCTTTAAAGATGTAAAATTGCGCGTTTGTGCTCTAGTTTTTTTTTTTTTCAGTCTGGGTTTATGAAGACTTGTTTTTTGTATTTTTAATGAAGCTCTCAAGTGTCTCTTGTCTGTAGAAAGCTCTAGCCTCACAGTTGTTGAGCTGTTTATGAAGTGAGGAATGGTGTAAAGGTGGGAATATCAAAAAAAGGCTTCAGACTGAGCGGGTTAGGGGCACGTCATCCTTGTTACAAGCAAGTGAGAACACGTGCCACTTGTATAAGCTGAAGGTCAAAAGGTGAGAGATCCTAACCCTCTGTCTGCTATTGCTCCCCATTGTTTTCACAGATTTTATTAAGGTTAAGTGAAGTACAGGATTAGAAAGCAACAGGAACACTATAGTCAGTGCATCTGAATGGTGTCTTCATTTAGTATGAAACCACCAGCTGCCACTGATGATTGTTTCATTTTCTAATAATCCAAGTTAATTGTTTTGCAGGTAAAATTGACTTAGCTTTGCAGTCAAACTCGAAATGTAATTGCTTAGATTTAAAATGATGCCAAATCAGCTTGCATCAGACAAAAAGATTTTTGCTTTTGAAAAATGATACATAATCAATGATTACATGATACATGATTATAGATTTTCTTTTGTTTAAGCCATTATTTTTTGCCTTTGCGTTAAACTTTTTAAATACAGTTAATTTGTTTGTTTTTGTTTTTTCTATTTCTGGTTGCAAAGTATTCGAAATCTGTGGGCCCTTAACTGTAAATGATGACTGACCAAATATCCTTTATAGATAACTCGATCACCATTAACAACTCCCCTCAGAGCCCAACTAATTTACCGAAAGCTAGAAAAGTAATTCCGTAGTGAACTGAAAAATCTTTCTCCGAAATCTCTTGAACTTTAACACTGTTCACAGAAAAGCCCATACAGGCTCCCTGAAGAAATTCCCATTGGTAGAGATACTTTTAACCTCCATCAGAAGGCGTCTGACCTCTCATCTTATTGCAAACCACCGATGTGCGACTGTGCTGCTTAAAATTCAACTGAATCAGATTTATACAGCGTTTCATAGCAGTTCTTCTGTATCAGCTAAAAAGATTATCACCAACATTGTACCAAGGACATTTGCACATACATTATCGTTCTGTAAAACACAGCTATATTTACAATGTATGTCTATATATGTCTTTACCATAGGGAAACCTAAAATATATGGTACAGATAGATTAAAATGAAATAAATTGTATCTCTCCAATAAGCTTAGCTAAGAAAATTTAAGAAACTAAAATGTTTCTAAAATGTAAAAAGGTAGCTTCCAAATATCTGAAATCTGAGGCTTAATCTGGATTTATTTCACATCTTTTACAGTATAGAAAAAACTGTGAAAAGAGAAGCAAATGAGTGTTTTGGGACCCCGTCCTTCACTACACCCCTTTTCTCTCACCCATGAGGTAGGTGACTATCTTGCACATGGCAGCTCCAAAGATAAAGTCCTTAAGGATGCTGGGGATGAGGTTGAAGGGCATGCAGAAGATGGCCATCATCAGGTCACTGACGGCAAGAGACAGCAAGAAGGTGTTGGTCACGGTGCGCATGCGCTTGTTGACCGTTAGAACAACAATGATCAGCAGGTTTCCGAATACACTCAGGAAGAAGATCAGCGAATAGAGCAGGATCCGAAGTGTGTGGTCTTCATCTGGTAACAAAAAAGAAGAAGAACAGAGGGAATATTAGCGTGCTAAAGTGTTAGTCTGTTTTCATTCAGTGGTGTACTCTTCACTTTTTAGCTTCATAAAGCTGTCTAATTCTCGCTGTGTTTATTAAGTTGTAAAAGTCAATGAGTGAGCAGGGTCTTATCTGCTAGGATTTGTCTCTTAAAGGTGGAACGTCTGATTGTGCAGCCAACAGCAGTACAATTGGGAGTTGTTACTGTTAAAATATTATTATTATATTGTAATGCTTTGCACAGTTTTTATTACCTTTAAACTGCGCTGGTTTGTTTGTAAAATGTTAGATGCTATTAAGCGACAATATGCCATGGCCACAATGAAGGACATTACAGTGTCGGTGACTGTGTCCAAACTGTTATGGTGTGAAAAGTGTCCTGACAGTTCAATTTATCCCCAGCTGAAAATTTGCAGAGTGGCACTGCTCTGTTTCCTGTCTATAAACACTGTGTTGGCCAAAAATTGTTGTGGTCCAAGAGCATCAGCAACAACAGAGGGGACCTTGTTTTTACATCCAGTAGTGGTCTCTTAAAAATCGTAAAATATTGATCATATCATTGATCACAAAATATAAGAGACACTATTCGTCAGCATCTCTTGTATTTTGTTTTGAGATTTACTTTGTGTCTGTCTATTGCCTTGGTTATGTTCTTCTGTTTTCTGTTCCCCTCTTGTTCACATTTTCCCAATTTGCCCTCAGCGTATAGCTCCTGTTCTACCTTTGTCAGTGTGCCTGATTGGCCTCATTTGTGTGCTTCCTGTTGTTCCTAGAGTTTGTGAATTTTGCTCATTTTGTTTTGTGGACTGTGGACTCTGACCTAATCAAAGGTTAGCTTTTGTTTAGCTTGTCTTCCCTGGTTTCTTTTGGCCCACTTTTGGCATAACCGTAAAAATTATTGCAATGAAACAAAAAGTTACATGGATTTAACCTTAAGTTTTAATCAATAGAAGACAATTGTGTATCTACAGAGTGATGGTGATGATAATACAAAAGAGGATTAGGGCCACTGGGGGAAAAAAAAGTGGGCACGTCTTTTTCTTTTCTTCTTTTTCTGAATTCTGAGAAAAAGTCAGAATGGTGCAACTGCATAAAAATTATAGAAAGTTATGCTAGGAAAAAGGACTAGAGTTGGATGCACCTTCTTATTAGTTTAATATTTAAACTTTGCTGTAAAAATTCACTTCATGCTGCCTCATGAAAAATCCTGTGAGCTGGATCCTCCCATAAGGTAGTGGACTCTCTCCTGATACCACTAGCAAGATAAATGACCCTTTTTAAGTCGAGAGGAGCTGACTGTGTTAACCTTGGCTTTTAGAGAGACAGAGAGAAAAAGGGAAGAGCTTAGAAAAGAGAAAGTGAAATCATAAGCTCTGAAGATGTTATTGTAATTTGATTACAGCTGCCGGTTGTCCTGACGGCTGTATGGGCCAAATATCTGTGGAGTCAGAGGTGTAACACAACTTTTATATTGGAACCTCTTTTTTTTTTAATCCACGATTTTGATGATGATATTGTGGCGGGGTGTGGTTAGCGGTGCCACTGCAGAAGAGGAGTGGCACAGTGGGTTCAGGGCGTGGTGGTAGGGGAGGCTGGCTTGGCACAGCCGGTGCATCTTCTAATCACACCTTTGCTATTTCAGTTGTGGCTAAGGCCGGAGAGGAGAGCAGCTGCTTATGGAGTATCGGAGCCAAGGCAGTGGACACTGAAAAGTGCTATCAAAGTGTGCGTGTAAAAAGTAACAAAATAAAAGCCATACAATGAGCCACAGAGTCCTGTCGGGTCCTGTTTACAGATATCTTGATGGGACACTGAAATGCAAAATGCTTGTTCGGTAATCACTCCTCCCAAATCCTAACAAGGAACTTAAACCATGTTTTAAATCTCGATTGTGTTTATTTGAATGGGACTTGATTTGTATTCCCAAAAGAGGGATTTAGATCCCACAAAATGACCTGTCCCTACAAAATAAATAATCCAAATACAAAAAACATACAAAGAGTCATAACAGATAACACACGCTAGGTTTTTCCAGGTCTCTCACCTACTATAGGCAGGTTTAAACATTCCCAAAGTGGATTTTTAAAATACGTTCACTGATTCATTACTTCCTGTAACAGCTGCATCCCAAATAGCCAACAAATCTCTTCCCCTCTTTATCTGGAGAACATCTGGATAGCACTAAAACCCATGTTATAAAACCCATGATACAAGGCAAGTTCATACACCTTAAAATGATGTCATCCTTTTAAATGATAAACCCTGATAGGCAGATAGTTACTTTTTTTTTTCAAGTTAGCAGGTAAAAGTCAGTATGAAATAATACTTACAGGATTACAACGACACTAAAACTATCGAGCGCATCCTTTCAAATGATTTTTGTAAATTGAATAGCAGTCTCCAGGCTGCAGGAGCTCAGCAACAACCTCTGAAAAATATTCAATTTATGTGTGATACAGTTAATATCATTTGCTTTTCATTCCTTCAGTGCCATTTCAACCAAGTTCCTCTAACAAATTTAGAAGTTTTTTTTATTTTCCTATCCCAAAGTTACAGTCTCAATCTTGCATAAAAATACTGTTAAATGTAAAAGATTACCTAAAGCCTCTCTGTGCCCTCAGCCATTGGCAGCTTCACTGGATCATATCCTGTAAAGTCCATGTTAACGGCATTCTCTCTTATCTTCACCTCGCCTCCCTTCTTAGACACAACACTCTTTTAAACAGGTTAGCTACTGTGTTTGTATCCTGGGGATTGGAGGTACCCATGTGTGCTGAATCTTGAGGACACAAATCACATCGCACACATAAACCCGGACTTCACTGACACAGTTGTGGAGGCATGTGCAGTCAAACACACTCAAGCCTTTAATCCCCTGAAAATATACCACCGCAGTTCCTCAAAGGCACCGGTAAATTAGATTAACTAAAGTCTGCAAATATATATCAAGAGTGTCTGTGTCCTTGAAATCACCAAATTTATTGATATCCCTTTCTGTCTTCTTCTTTTTTTGTGTTTTAATTTGTTTTTAATTATTCTTTTTTTCACTCATTGCAGTGCCCTTTTTTAGTGAGGCTGTGGTCATTGTGTTTTTAATTTAAATCTACTTGACTTTTAAATGTTTCAGTTTCAGAAGTCTTTTGCTGCTTTAATACTCCATTGATTCTTTCCCCCTCTGCTCTCAGTTAAAGTAGAAAGCTTTTACTGTTAAAAAAAAAAGGAAAAAAAAATAAAAAACAACAACCAAAAAAAAAAAAAAGGGGCCCCCAACCAAATTGCCAAAAGGCAAGAAAAAAAAAAAGGTAGCCTAGTGCTTGTGTTTTGAGCACTGAGTGTTTTATTTAAGAATCAGGAGATAATGCCAGCATTGATTAACATTTCCGTTGCTTTAAGGACATTCCTTAAGGATCACATCAGTGACTTCCAATATAAAAAGTAGGATTAACAACGCAACATAAAAAAACACCCAGAACCACATTTATTTGAAGTAATCCCAAACCTAACTCTTATTGACTTTTAGTAATCCACCTGGGATGTAAACATGTGTATTGTGCACAGCTGGCTGGGATAATCCGAGCTCCACTTATCTGCCTGCTTAACAGAAGGCGACGTAATGTTCAGGTTGTGCTGCAAAATCTGAACATGGATACACAAGAGCGGACATGAAGTTAAAGAGGTACATTATTGGAATTGCTTCGGTGCTCCTAATGCATATGAGCATATTTATAGTTCATGGATAAAAATAGAATCATGTCTTACCAAATTGATTTGGTGCTCTTGAAACCACCCATTCACTCAAATGTTCTTGTATCACTTAGCTTGGTCAGCAAAAAGACAGTATGCCAGTGAGTCATATGGTCTCTCTCTCTCTGTCTCTCCCTTTCACACACACACACACGCACACACACACACACACACACACACATCTAATGACATGTGCCTCCACCATCTGTCTCACAAACTCCTCCTATGCAAATAAAAAGCATTAAGCTCTAATATGGTTGGTGTGCTAATAACAGACATGCAAACTGCAGCCACTGAAATTGTTACATTTGCATTGAGGGCGCAAAAGCAGAATGGAAATACGGAGACGCATGATTGGCAAGAAAGAGGAAGCAACACTCTTCTTCATTACTGTCTATCTCTCTTTCACCCTCTCTTGCTTAATGAAATATGTTACACTGGCTTCTGCCTAATCAAAGCCAATTAACTTTCCTGTGTGCTCGCTGATAACTCCCTGAGCACATTTACCAGTTCCTTCAGGACAGTCTTCGCAATAGCTGCTACTTGGCTCATCAGTGTAGAATGGAGGCATTCTTAATATTTTACCTTTCTCTCACACGGGCCAAAACATGTCTGCAAAGGGAGCACTCTAATACTGCAGTCTTCTGTTTCACAGCGTCGCTGGGCTGATTAGTGCCACAAAATGAAAATGCGGTGCTCAATGAGTCTGTATAAATGCTAAAATTAATATTATTGTTACTTGAACTTCTGATAATAACTTATTTTTAAGGTTGTGAACATATTGCAAAACAGACTCATATATAGCCCAAAGGGTTGACTCTGTTCATCTGGACGTAGCGTTTTCAGTGGGAGAAACGTTTCGTCACTCATCCAAGTGACTTCTTCAGTCTCAGCTGACTGCAGGTTTCCTCAATTTTATAAACAGTGCATTTGCACAACGACTGAAACTAGCACCACTGAAGGAACGATGGGCTGGGAGGTCAGTTCCTGATCTCACATCAACTGATGATGATCAATTCTGTGACCATCGTCATTAATGATCAAGGAACTGACCTCCCAGCCCATCGTTCCTTCAGTGGTGCTATGTTATGCTGAACCAAAGATACTTATTTGCCATTTATTTATTTATTTATTTGGCAATGATTACTATGTAAGGGAAAGTAAGTGACAAAAAAATATAAGCATTGTTGAGCTTTTGTAAAACAAAAGAAAAATCACATAATAAACTCCTCAAGTCAGTAAACCTTCCCTGTAGAGGTGCTATAGGTATATTGGCCAGATGTGATTTATGACTGTAATAAAAAAAAAAGGGGGGGGGGGGGGGACGATGATTCAGAATTTGATGACTAGTGCTTACTTCAACAACAGGCTGTACCTGGGTAAGAAACAAAATAGTAGTTGATAAGATAAGGTGAAACTGTTTTTGCACAGACTTTTGAAAAACAATTTTTTAACCTACTGTATTGTAGTTGAGAGGGAGCAGGGTAACCCCCAAAGCACATTTTATTCATTCTTTTCCTTCTGGTTACTTTTGCCTTCTTTCTCATCGCTGTTTCTTTCAGAAAACAGATCCGAAATGAAACTAACATCTTAATGTAATTTTATACTAGAATTAGTAATTACTACAAATTAGTAATTTCTAAAGAATTGGTGCTTAAGAAAGATTAAAGCACTAAAGCTTTAATGTTGCAATTTACATCTACAGTTATGTGTCCACTGTCTTTTCGGATACACAGTGCTTCCTCATTCATTACTTTATTGCACTTATCACTTATTTGTCAATCAAATTTTGACTTTAGACAAGAATTTAAAAGTGCATTGTTTAAATGATGATTTACCCAGAACTGTTTGGCCCTGTGTGAAAAAGTAATTGCCTTCTAAACTTGATAACTTGTGCCACTCTTGGGAGAAAGTGCGATAACTGGCACTGAGTCTTTCACAACAATGTGGAGGAATTTTTGCTCATTTTATTTCCCCCGAATTGTTGTAATTCAGTCACACGAGATTTTCTGGTAGAGAGTAAAATTCCTGGTTACATCAATCATGACAAGCTTTCCTGAAGCAGCAAAGGAGCTCCAGAATATCACACTACCACCACCATGTTTGACAATTGTTATCATGTTCATTTTATGAAATGCTTTATTAGTTTTCCGCCAGATATAGCGGGATGCAAACCTTCCAAAAAATCTACCTTCATCAATCCACAAAATATTTTTCCAAAAGTCTCGTGGGTCATCAAGATGGTTTATGGCAAATCTGAGACGAACCTTTGTGTTCCTTTTGGTCAGCAGTGGTTTTCTCCTTGAACTCTCCCATTTTTGCCCAGTCTCTTCCTTATTGTTGAATCATGAACTTTGACCTTAACTGGACCAAATGAGGCCTGTGGTTCTTTAAAAGATGTTCTGGGTTCTTTTGTGATCTCCTGGATGAGTCATCAATATAGTTTTGGAGTAGTTTGTTAGAAAACTCCTGGGAACGTTCACTACTGTTCCATGTTTTCTCCATTTGTGGATAATGTCTCTCACTGTGTTTGACTGGAGTTTCAAAGCCTTAGAAATGGCCCTGTAATCCTTTCCACACAGATAGATGTCAACAGTTTTTTTTCTTAGCTGTTCTTGAGTTTCTTGTGATCATGGAATAATATGCTGCTTTTTATTGGTCGCTTTTTTTTTTTTAGTTTAGATACACTAGCTGCTCCATAACATTAAGTTAGCAATCATGACCAAGACATCTGCTATACCCTTAAAAATAAGGCAGGAATTTCTAGTTTACGTCATACCAGCCAGGTAAGTATGAACAGCTTTTTCCCGTAATACATGAAATCATGCATTAAAAACTGCATTTGTTTGACCATCTAAATCTAAGTGTGAAAAATATGCAAACAAAAAAGAGAAAGAAATCAGGAAGGGGCAAATACTTCTTCTCACTATAAAATGTCATCACTTCACCACTGTATACTGAGCTTTGAGCCAAGCTAACATTACCATGCCATTACGCTATATTGTAGAGAAAGGCAAAATATAGGGTGATTGGGGGTGGAATTTCTTTTTCTTAGAATGATTGTTTTCTTTTTTCCCTTGGGAAATTTGAGAAAACAATTTTATAAAATGAGAAATGACAACTTAGACCTCAGGAAGTTACATATTAGTCTGAATGTTTGTAATTATCAGCATATTTGAATTCTGGCCTGAAAATCTGGCCTGAAAATTTGCGTCTGGTTTTCTTGTTATACAGCAGAATGGGCCAGATAGGGGACAAAAAATCAAATCAGACACATACGGACAGACACAAACATAACACAGAGGCTAGAGCTGCCAGTGAGGCAGAGAAATATCATGTAATGGTTAATGTTGCAGGAAATTACTCTATAGATAGGAAGTTATTACTGAAACCAACACTGACCATTTGGCAAGGCTTTGTTTGTACCCAGCTAAACCAAAAGTCTTTTCAGTTTAAAGAGCCAAATGACAGAAGGGAAGCCTGTAGCACATCCACGTCTGGCCACTGACGCTGACACACAGTCTGCTCTCTGTTTACAGAATGCAGGAAAAATCACTTTGTTTTAACTGCTGGGGGTTTTCTACTTGCAATTATCCGAAAGAGGCCAGATATGCTGCTTTAGATCATGTGTCATTTATTTCTTGTTCGGCTCCATTGCCAGCACATATTGTTTCACTATGTAATAGAGAGATACGTCTCTGAATTTGGGCAGATCACACAGAGATGTAAGATGTGGGTCGTATTGGACACCATTGATTGTTACGCTTTTTTTTAAATGCAGAACAAATTTGCAAATAATGTGCGACAGCATATCTAACATGTCATTAATAACAACTTACCAGCCATTAAAGTGCTGTTTAAACACTGAAGAGCAGATGCTAACAAATCATCTGTAACAATTCAACTGACAAGTAAAGTAAGCCTGTTATTTAATATGTTCAATTATGAACAAAAGTATAAGAGTTTGTATTTCATTAATGAATATTAAAGGTTTCGTATGTTTCTTGCAACCAGTAGCTACACAGAGATATTATAGATAATTTACTAACCCTGCATTTCACCAGTCTCTTAAACATATGCAACACCCATCGTTTTAAATCCCAGTATACCCTCGTGTCGCTGCCCCTGTGAGAGGAAAGCTGGCTCGTCTCCTGTTAGACCTAGGTATTGGTAAATGTCACAGCTAGTGGCTAATCCAGCAGGGTAAATGCCACCTAAGCCTTGTCACTAAGTCAACACCCCCCCCAACCCACCCCCACCCCCCAACCGAACAGTTGATCGCGGCGACGAGCAAACCCATTTACTGCTGACTGACAGACTACAGCATGCAATCCACAGAGTCTCCCATCACAGCGGTCAGCATGCAGAACATTAGGTTTGCTGCTTGTCCCACAGCGCAGGCATGTATTAAACACCTCAGCTCTCACAGGCAGAGTGAGAAGCGAGGGTGTGAGCGACAGTAGATGGAGCGCTGAGAGAAGTGGTGGGAGCAAAAGAAGAAATGAAAGGAAAAATGGTTACATTTTTGTACATTTTACTTTGGGGTTTTTTTGTTTACTAGACACCTTTTGTTTTGCATAAACTGCTTTCTGAAAACAGATTTGAAATGGTGGTTTGCTCCTGGCACTGACAACAGACCCCTCTTTCATTATTTTTCATCATCCCCTCCAGAAATTGCCTCCTGCTGCTCGAGTGACAAATTATGCGCCAGATTTCCAGTATCCTAGATAAAGTATAAGGATTTTTATTGATTCTATTAATGAAAACCAAGCAACGTGTGACAAGCTTCCTGTGAAGCCACAGTAACTGAAGTCTACAGCGATGATGTAAATCCATGTGCAGTGAAGCCCTTAGAGAATACGTAGGTGTCTTTTTTTTTCTTTTTTACCTTTTTTTTCTCGCTTTTTGTTTTGTTATTTTTCTTTTTCAAACCTGAAACAACACCTGCACTGTGTTGAGTGTGAAACCATTTTGAAAGGTGTCTGCAGTCGAGCAACATGTTTCCACCTGGAGCTTGCAGAGGTTTGGCCTTACTTTGACATGCACTCGCTCCCACTTTGTGCCTCGCTCAGGGGTGAATGCCAGTATCCATGGTGAAATGCTCACAAAGCAGCAGATGTACATAGACATTTTGCAGAGCAACCCTTTTTTTGTTACCAGGTTATTCCAACAATTTTGTGTCATATTTCTGTCTTCAGAAAATGTGCATTAAATTCTCAAATTTAATACTTACAGCACTTTCCCTTTGTGTTTTCCATTTTTATGGCAACTTTCATTCACAACCTACTGTAAATCATGCAGTATCATAGCTTGGCTTTTAGTGTACCCTCTCCTCTTATACACATATCAAATGATTTATACAAAAAAACACTCTTTGGCAAACAGGCGAAGCCTGGACTGGAGATATCTCACTGATCAAAATAAATGTCATCCATTGAGGAAGGATAAATTTACTAAATCCCTGCAGACTACATGTGGTCCACGGCACGCTCCTTGAGGTCACCAATCTGCATAAAACATACGTAACTCTTTCAAAGTCTGACAGTGATGCAACTCAATCTGCCTGATAAACACAGAAGGGCAGAAAGAGGAGATGAGAAGAATGATTGACAGAGGTGGAGAAGCAATCAATTTGGGAGTGATGGAGTGAGAAATGACGGTGACAGCAGCTGCACTGGGTCCGACACTTTAATTTGATCTATTTATATGATCATCTGAGATCAGTATGAAGTGCAGTTATGAGATACAGTGAGAATATTAACCAGAGAGAAAGAACGGCCTGATTTGAAGGAGTGATTGACATGTTGTGGGGGAAAGAAAATATCTTAGTTTGCTGCATATAATATATGAAACACATCTGCTGCCAGGCTCGGGAGACACAAGCCACCTTACATTGATCTGTACTTGTTAGATGTGCCCTCAGTGGGCTTGTAATTTGAAGTGTTCTAATTCAGCCTCAGTTTGAAATTACTTACCACTGGGAGGTGTAAAAGATCGTGTGTAATGATGGGGATGATTGAGGGAGAGGCAAATCAATCATCATCGCCTACAATGCACTACAGTTTAAAGTCTTATAAAAGGGGTACAGGTATCTGTCATTTATATAAAAGTATACTGACACTATGCTGCTCACAAACACACACACAAACACACACACACACACACAAGCGTAGGCACATGTGGCAAAACCACCTCATCCAAACACAGAAACACTGACAAATTCTGAGGAGTGAAGATTGATAATGTCTGTGAAGGTTCTCAGTCATCCAGGTCATCGTAGTCTAAGGAGCTTGGAAAGAAAAGCGTCTGGACTTCTTTGAGTTGCTTGAAGACGTTTCACCTCTCATCCGAGAAGCTTCTTCAGTTCTAAGGTCAAATGGTGGAGAGTCCCAGATTTAAACCCAGTGGGAGTTTCCCCCCAAAGAGGGACAAAGGACCCCCTGATGATCCTCTACCTAATCAAATGAGCCAAGGTGTGAAAGCGGGTGTGGGTGCCAATCAGCCAGGGTTTCGGGTGAGCTCATTGTGAAACCTGGCCCCACCCTATCATGTGATTTCCTGAGGTCAGATGGCCCAGGATGTGAGTGATTAACAAATTATCACAGACAGAAGCAGAGCAAATCAGGATGAAAGTCTCAGCCACCCTCTCCAGTTCCAAAATCCCTCCATCTAACCTCACATTACAAGAAAAGAAGGCCGTCGCTTCCCTGAGCAAAGACCACAACATCACTATATTACCAGCTGATAAGGGAAGGTGCACTGTCCTAAACACAACAGATTACCACACAAAGATCACTACTCTCCTCAGTGACAACAATACCTACGAAGACTTAAAGCGAGACCCCACAATGTAATGTAGCAGCTGGAAACAGGACACAGGAAATTGCAAGTGTGATGATGCACTCAAATGTCCTTTTTTTCCCTCCAAAATTTATAGATTTACATGGGGGGTGGGGGAAGTCTATGCATAACAGGTGCTCTGTTCTCATCACAATTTGGATAAAGTGCATTAAAATGCTTTGGGACTGGGATGACCGTGAGGAACAGCCCTGATGTGACTTTTTTTATGAATAAATCCCCTGTGTGGCCAGGGTTAGATGTGCCTCTCTGTCTGTGTGCATCCTCTTTGATCTGTAATTCACTGCTGCTCTGTACACTTTTTTGCTTAAAATAAATAGAACCTAAAAAACCAGCCTTACTGTAAAAAAAGAGTATTAACGCACCTCCATATACTTCCAATAAACTGCTAAGTCCTAAAGACTGAAATGGTATCAGACAGAAAGTGAGTTTGTCACCTCCAGGTAAAATGTTAAGCACAGAATGCTTTTACCTTAAGTTGTTAAAAGCACAGATTCTTATTGTATCTGTTGTGGTTTTAAGGACTTGAAAAACAAAAACAATCCGTTTTAGTTTCTCTGAAATCAGAGTCCCATCACATCCCAATGAAGTCAATACTACAAATTAAACTTAAGTTGGACATTGCATACAGTCTGCGGACGTATGCAATGCTTCAGTGCAGATAATAGCGCGTTAAAATTAAATAAAGAGACATTATGGTGGCACATTTCATTAAAAGATGAGCTATGTGTGTGCGCGCTCACCTCTCTGCCTCGCACGCTGAGGTATGAGGAGTGTGGACGCGTTGCCGCAGGCGATGTTTGTTGCCTCCAAGCTCCCGTTACCCGCTCCGCTCTTCAGCGCGTCGACCTGCGCTAAAACGCACTCGGGGTTGATGGATGTCTCATTTCTCACGTAGTCAGCCATGATTCTGATTTAATGTTCGCAGCGTAAGTTGATGCCGTATAATATTAGGAAAAAATGCAAAGGAATTCGAGCCTTTAAAGTGTCAGATAACACTACTCTGCATCCACTGTCCATCACACTGACTGAATGAGGTATAAGTTGTCTTTTTCCCAATTTGCAAAAGAAAATAAAAACGTAAAAACAAAAAAACTCGATTAATGTCCTTTCTTTTATTTATTTTTTACTCCTTCTCGGTTACTGTAGATGTGTCTCAGTGAGCGTCGCGCGTTAATCGAGGGCTGGTGCGCACCAGGAGAGGTGAGCGCGGTGCGCTGCTGCGCTTTTGCCAAATGAACTGCCAGAGTCGCGGACTGCTGTCATAAAGGGCGTGTGGTTTGTGTGCGTCTGTGTGTGAGCAGTGGGAATAAGAAACGCCTGGTTCGTTTTTTACGTGTGTAACTCATACACGAACATATTTATAATAGCTTCACAGCTTCTCAAGAGGCAGCATTGTTTGTCTCGATTAAAAGAAAAGAAAAAGTCGAGGTGAGCCATAAAATGAAAACCATTCATCATTTTTGCAGCACCACGAGCCTGAAGCAATGAGTACTGAAACATTGTGTTGGGGAAAAGCACTCAGTTCTCTTTCAATATCTAAATAGTGACAGTCCTAAAACGCTTAAGACCTCTTGAACTTTGCAAAATAGTCAAGGATTTAATATGGAAGCAGCAGGGGAGATTCAAATGAATGAGACCTTGGTGATTACAGAGAAGAGAAGAAAGAAACACATGATTCATTGTGTTCAGGTTTTTGATTATTATTACTTTACTGCCGTCACTTCCACTTATATTTGGCTATTTGTTCCATGGTGTGAAGGTGCTTGCTGGTAATTCAATTAAGAGCGAGGACGTTTTCACCTTATTTAAGTGTTGACGGACTGTAGGCGGTTTTGTGGTTTTTACATGCACGCCACCGCCCCCATGTGGCAGGTCTGAGCGGATTTTCGGTCATCTTGTTGCAAATCTCTCTTGACTAACAAAGGTTTGAGCTGCAGAATATATCAGTGCAGTTTCTAAACGCTTGTATGATAGACTTCCTCCGTATAATATCTGGTGCATGATTATCAAAATCATCATCATTACGTTTTTAACCTCTTCACTTGAACTGACTAATCTTACGTTATTAAGAAATGCCTAATAGGTTTTCTGCATACTTATTTTGCACTTTTTGCCATGCCGCCTGCCCTCTGGCTGTGTGTGTTGTAATATTTTCATCTGCACTCATTTGATTACTCACTTAATTGCTCCTCATCAGCATTTATGGTTGATGTAGAACTCTCTCTGTGTGTGACTTGATTTATTTGCTACCAGCAGTTTCTTTTAACCATTTCAGCTTCAAGCCTTCCCCCAGCAGAAGCAGTTTTATTCGTCTGACTTGAACATTTGAGAAACACTCGAGATCTATTCTGTTAACAGTCATCTGTGGAAAGAAGTGACAAAACACCCACACTGGTTATTCTGGCAGAACTGATAGTACAGTTGAAATCTCAGCAAAGGCTTTTGTTTGGTCCTGATCCTGGTTATTCTGTTGAATTTGCTGTGCCATTATTTTTTTTAACCATTTTCCCACCATCTCTGTCACAGTCGGTTTCTTGTTTCAGTATTGGGTGATCGTGTTCTGGTTCCTGCTTGTGTTATTCCACCCATATTTGTTTCATTGTCTGTTGATGCTTCCTGTGCTCTCTTAAGAACTCCTTTTTGTTATGAATGTGCATTTCTTTTGGAAGTTTTTTGCCACCAAGAATCGCCATCACTTAGATTCTTTCTCTGGCTGAGTTTAATCCTCTGAAAGTAAAACTGAATGGCACCTGTGAGTGGTTATTTTTCCATGTGTTGAGATGTTATGTAACAAATAACCACTTTTATGAAAGAATGAACATGTGGGAGGAAACTAGATTACCTGGGGAGAACTCATGCAGACACAGGAAGAACATACAGTCTCCACACAGAAAGGCATTGGCCCGGAACCCACAATCTTCTTGCTGTGAGGCAACAGTGCTGACCGCCATAACACTCTGCCGCCGTTAGAGGATTCTGGAAAAACTAAATGCCTTAAATGTCTTGGCCTTTACCTCTTTTATTGCCTGTACACTCATCCTACCCACACTGGAAGCTGCCTAACGCTTCAGGAGAATGGTTTTGGCAGACCGACCTAATGTCACACCTAAAACTGAACTTTGGGCTCATGAATTCACTGTCACATGGCGGTCTTGCCCTCTTTTTTTTTTTTTTTTTGATGAGGTACTTGTAGCTCCCGTGGCTTGAAAATGCTTGTGCCCATTACTACTGTATACCTAGCTGTACTTCTGCAGTAACATCGTGTATCGAGTGCTCTTCATCATTTCTGAAAAGAACAAACTGGAGAGTGGGAGAGTGCGTGGTTTTCATTCTTATTTTTACCATCTTTTGATTCTACTTTGGTCTCTTTTTGGCTCTCTTCTTTTATTCTTTTGTATGCAGATTCATACCTTTGCTAAAATAAAAAATAAAAATCTAAAGCGCATGTGTCTTTAACTAACAATATTGTTAAATGACAGAATGTTTTTGGTGCTAGCAAATCCTTTATAGTCTGCATTAAAGCTCTGATTAAGGGAACTCTTTCTTGTCATTTTATTGGGGTCTCATACATCATAGATGCTATTTTTAAGTCAAGTTCTTCGCTTTCATCATTATATTTTCCTGAACTAAGGATGAAATATGGATATACAGTAGTATCTGCCTTGAATCTGGACACATTACATGTCTACTTTTTTCCCTAAAAGGTAACAGACACTGTGTCTTCAGTGCCACTTGCACATTTGTTAAGTTAAAATGTCACTGTTCTCTGAAGGGTGTTATTACTGGGAAGCCACTGTTTGCGCCCTGAACACTCAAATGATTTCCAGAAAAAATGGAGGGGGATATTATTACAAGCAGCTCATTTCCAATCTTTCTTCTGGTCTAATTAGCTGGCTCGGGCAGGTCATGTGCACAGCCACTTAGCCCAGATAAACAAGCCATGTGAGGATGCCAATCAGAATGAAGACAGAGAATAGTGCTCCCCGTTGGGCATCGTAATCGCATACTAGCATGACATGTTGATTACCGACGCGTCCCTGCTGATTAGGACAGGTTGGAGACAACCACTTCTTGGGTGGCACTTTGAGGCTGATATCTATGACTTTTGTTTAAATAATAAATGCATATTTTGTATATTCTTGTATAGCTATATTTTAAATACCATTATGTTCCATATTCAATAGTAACAGCTTCTTTGGAAAATCCAATCATCACAAAAAGACAAAGTTTGTGTGTTTTTTGTTTTTTTTTTTCTGGCAAATTCAAGGTGATGACAAGAGCTAATGGATTATGAACGCATCAGCACTAAGCCAAGCTGAAATGGATTTCAGTCTCTTTCCACTCATCTCCCCTCAGGTTGTGGCTCCTAAACCCTTGAGATCGATTGTTCAAATATGACTCCAAACTGGTAGTGTGTGTGCGTGTGTGTGTGTGTGTGTGTGTGTGAGAGAGAGAGAGAGAGTTATAATCGGTGCCAACCCATCAGCAGTAATAAGTGCCTGGTCAGGAGGTACGTACACCCCTACTGGGTATCTGAGTGTTCAGGTGCACAGGCAGAAAGATTGAAGTCTCCAGCACAAATTCTGCCATTTCCTGTTGTCGGTCGCACCAGGTTGTCACAAACAGACCTCGTCATACTTTTTACATCAGTATAGTATTTACTAAAGTGCTGGCTCTCAAAATTGGTTCCAGGAACCCCCAGGGACAATGACCTCGTGTAACCGAGGCTTCTTCAAAATAACTTGCTTAAATCACAAATATTGTAGATATACAAACGAGAAGCATTAGATCAGTAATGCAAACCTCACTAATATGACACTAATATGATCCTTCATTTGCTTCTCACGGGTGCAGTGAGACATTGATCCCGAGTGATGTTAGGACCAAACCAGCTAAAACAATGTTAGTGCCATGAGGGGAATCTTTGGAATAGTTTATTCCCAGTAAAATGAGCTTTCAACAATAGATGAAAACAAAACAGCAGCAGTGTCTACTTTGTTACCGTTTACTGTACAAGAGGTGGAAGGTATTGAATACACATAATTCAGTTTATTGTTAAAGGTAAGTGCTCTAGCATTGCACCAACAATTATATCCATACAGTAAAAGCGTGGAGTGATGTGATTCACATTTCTGTGGACTGTGAAGGATGGTAATGGATATCCATACATCTTTCCACCAGCAGGTCTGCACATCAGTCAATATACATTACTGTTGTTGGTGATAATGCGCTATTACAGGTAGCAGTGTGCCAAAAAAAGGAGGAAAATTATATTGGGGGGAGGGAGACTGATGCCAGTACAAAGCATTGCCGAAAAGGGTTTTCGACCAGATGTGCTTGTTAGATGTCGGATACATAGGTTATGTTATAGTAAAGATGTAAGCTGGAAATGAGACCTTGTATTTTCTTTTTTTAAGGGATACACACCTTTATGGATATTACCTGGCGAGATATTTGGATCTTATACATGCGTGGAAGTTTTAATATCACCATCCAAGTGTGACTCAGGATTTCTTTCTGCATTTATGCAAATTAAATAAATATATCTAGAGGTTTTTTTAGAAGATGAACTTGCCAGAGGCAGTTTGGTTCTGTGCATACAAATTAATGTAATTTTGGGACTCTAAAGTAATTATTTCCTTTCAGCATGACATACACAAGGTAACTCTCAGTGTGTATGCACATAGTAATAAAATAGAAACAAAATTATACATAGTTAATAAGTCAAATAAAATAAAATATATTGTTAAGTATCACTAAAAATCTGAACATGTCAGGACATCATTTGCATAAAGCGCAGCTATTAAAGTTCCTTTGTTATATTACGCAGTCTCATCATTGGCAGTCCACAGCACTCATATTTATTTTGACCGGCACGGAGAGGAATTCAAATCTACTTTGTGGCCTCCCCAGAGGCCTTGAGAAAGAGAGGACACTACCAGAACCAAATTCTGAGTAGCATACAATAAAACATTTAAAAAGATATTGACAACAACACCAGTTCGGTAATGAATAAAACTTTTCTTTTGCAGATTTTGCCTTGGTTGTCACCTTTGTGCCATCGTATAACTGCTTTTTACATCCAGAGTTACGACCAGGTTAACAACAAACATTAAAACTTAACTGCGACCAACCCTATCTTGAATTTTTTTACACCACAAAGATCTTTACTAAAAAAATAAATGACCCCCTTTAATCCACCTGTTAGAAGACTAGCCAAGTCAACATTTTATCCTTACCATTTTAAGTATTGACGTGGGAAAGCGGTACAGAGGGGAATTTTTAACCAGTGGTGACACTAAGGTGGAATTTGTGAAGCTGTTTCTTGGAAAACAAGACCAATTAACCTCTGGGTCTTAGACTTTTAAGTAACCAATGAATGCCAGTGGGAGCAAACTTCCTGGACACATTTCTTTATACAAGTATCTAAGTTAGACCAACTGTACCGTTGACAGAATGGATAGCTAGTCCGGTGTTGGTCTGTCTCTTCATTATGGTACTGTGCAACAGTCTTGGCCCACAATTTCTTAATATTTTGCTTCCAGTGAGCCGGATGTATTAAAAAGATTTTAAAGTGTCTTGATCAACAGTTGTCCAAGTTTTTCTTTGGACGAAGGCTGCTTTCCATTTCTTTCGTTGAATCTATGAAAAAGAAAGCTGTTTGATAGGCATAAAATACTATTTTTGCACCAACAAGGTAATTCCCATAGAGCTATTACCTAAAAACTTGGTATATTTCAGCATGGTGTGCAGTGTGTCCTTAAAAAAATTGAGGAAACTGGACACTGGGCTAAAAAACTATCTGCAGCAGATAACAATATTTAAAAGTCATGTGGCTATGAAACAGAAAACCATCAAAGCAAAGACCTAACAAAGGACTTGAGACATGACTCTGGACCTTCAGTTGATCCACATACTGTTCAGTGAAGCCTCACCATAAATTATCTCAGTGGCTGTCAAGAAGGAATTATTGAGGAAAAAGCTGAGGTACGCCAAATTACATAGGAAATGAACTAAAAACAGGTGGAATAAGGTTTAATGGAGTGATGACTCCAAATGTTAAATTCTTGATTTTTCAATCACCATCAGTATTTACAGAAGAGGTCAGGAGAAAGGAACAAAGGCGAGTGACTGCAGCATCTGTAAAACACATTGGAGGCCCATAGTGTTGGGGATGTTGTCAAAATTGATGGAATTACAAACACAGAAAAATATGCTCAGATTTTGATTCACCATGCAATACCATTTGCATAACAAAAGCCACATTTTTCAGTATGACAATGACCCCAAACACACTAACATTGCAGTATAAGCATACCTAGATAGAAAAACCCTGTCTGTTTAGCATTATATACTGCATTTTCTTTTTTTATTTCATTAAATTACTAGATATAGTCTACATTTTCCTAGAAAAAAAGGAAGTGTTGCTCAAGACATTTGTGTAGTACTGCACGTCTCAAGAGACACCATATCATCACAATAAAACCATTAGAATTAGATTTGAACATTATGACCTTGAGGGTGGAGTTTATGACACATTTGTTGAATGAGACTGGATTGAATGTGCCATAATGCAAACATTGCAGCTTTGAGTTGTGTAAATGTAAGAGAAACACCCACATGGGTAATTATCAGGGACGTGTATTGATAAGAACTTAGCGATTCCGATTTCATTGTCCATATTTATAGATTCGGTTCCTTATCAGGTCTTTTATTGATTCTCATTGGCTTCTTATTGGCTCCACTTTGAGAGTCACTGCCATCCCTAAGCACCATATCAAAGACATTACATTTATGCAAATTAATTGCATACAAGTGTTTGTGCCTGTTGTAGGCATTTCCCCTATTTGTTGTGATCAGTTCTGGGAGCATTACTCATAAAAAGTAATGTATTGCACAAATTACACAGAACACAATAATTAAAAGTAATGCAGTGCGCTACTTAATTACTCACAGGGGAAAGTAATTTGTTACACTATTAAGTAACTTTCATGTTACTCATTAAAATGACCTGAAACTCCTTGTTTCATAAATACTATTTAACAAAATAATCCTGTAGGCTGCATTTCCACACACTAACCTATCCTAATGAGGACACACGTGTGATCTTTCTCTTTCTCTTTTATTTAGGTATGAACACAATGCTGACAGCATAAAGCAAAGATCAAAATCAGAACAAAATGACTTTAAAGTGATCATCATAGTGATTCTATGTTAGAAACATGAACAGCAAGGGAAGCTGCAGCCTGATTGCTCATCACTGGCTTTGTTGCCTGTTGAACTTCAAGGTCAGGCTGCTGCAATGGGGCCGGTATTTACTCAACTCAGCTTTAACATCACTCTGGATTCTTGGCTAACTTAGCGTTAGCATACTGTTTGTGCAGGTGCTTGTAAAGAGCAGAAGTTGTGTTCTGTCCTGGATGCAGTTTGCACTTAAACACTGGGCTCTCCTCCTTTTGTCCAAACTATAAACAAAATGTTAATATCCACATTGTAGAAACTGTAAAAATAAATTTCCTCCTCCAGGACACAAACTGAAATTAGCTTATTAGCACAAGTGCAAATGAAACAGATAAGTGGGCTCGATAGGCAGGCGAACTCAAAACTCAAAGTAACTGAACAACTGGGAACAGGTTCTCCAAAAGAACCAGCTCTTGATCCTCATCTCTGGTGATTATATTTACATTACATGAAATGGCTTTTTAAGTACTATTTCATGCAAATGTATTGACCTTTTTGCTATAACACAATTTAGGTAATTCTTTGTCAAGTTTTAATAAGAACCCATCATTTTTTTTTCTTTCAAGTAAAAATTAAATTATGCAATTAAATTAAGCATTTTTGTAGTCATTTCACAATACTGTGTTAGTGATTATAACTCAAATTTCACAATGCTGTAATAACTGTGTGTGCTGCAATGATTGTACATTGTTTTTTTGCCACCTGCATTTTGTACCTTTGACCACTAAACAGCTGACTGCCCACCTTGTAACGCATCTGCAGATATTTGTGAGCCTAGAAACTGTTAAATAACTCAGCCTTTAGGCTAACCTTTGGCCTGTCAAAGTCCCTGAAGGGGGAAGGAAAAGGGGCAGGAAGGAGGAGGTAGACAGGTTAAAGATACATAGATAACAGCTAAACAGTAACAGGTGAGCTCTCCTTTGAGATTCAGACGCCAGGAGAGACAGGCTGGTGAGTATATTATAAACACTCAACTACGCTGTATGTAATTTTTCAGAGATCGTGTAGTTAGTTAAAAATTTTCAATGTCACATTCAAAACTAGATCTATGCTATCTTATAAATTCATTTTAAGAATAATGGAAAATGTTGTCTGATGAGTGTTTCTTGAGGGTGAGCTGTGTTGCTTGTGTTATAGTAAACTGACACAAGATATTACTGAGATTATAGACATAAATTTGTAATCTCAGGGCTCTTATTAATTAGATACCGGATCTATAAACAATGTGATCTTTAAGATGACACTTTAAGATTGCATTCAGTGCAAACATAAATTCTACACACTTAAATCTAGAACAGGTAAAAACTAAATGTAAAGGTATAAGGAATACAAACAAAAAAATTATTCTAACCTGCCTGCTTAAATAAAGTCGTTGTTTTTTTTGCCATTATTTGTTTATTAAGCTACATTATTGGCTGAATAAATAAGCCAGTACATGTGCACACACAGACCTTCCTGTATGGGAATAACAATCCAGCAAGAATTGCAGCAGAAGTTCTTATTGTTCATTCAAAGTCCAAGCTGCTTTTTTATGGAGAGTCATCACCACTGTCAGCTATGTTTGCTATTAACCATTAACTTCTGTTGCAAACCCAGCATGAAAGGTTAACTGTAAGATTATCGATCTGAAGCAACCCTCCTACTGGTCCTTAAGGTCCAGCAACCCTCCTACTGGTCCTTAAGGTCCAGTAATAGTTTCTACTCTACTTATATATTTAAAAGACCAGAGGCAGTAACAATACAAAGGGTGGCGGGAGGTGTTAAAAAAAGAAGATATGCCTGTAAGTCAAGCATTAGTAGTGACAGGTGTATTTAATGTCATGACTTTACCACTGTGATTGTCATGTGTGTGCTTTTCACCTTTTTTGTTAGGACATGGCTGGGTACAAGCCACGGGTGTTTACCCTATCCAAGAAACCAAAACAGACATTTGGCTTCTATCTGAGGGTGGAAAATGGCGAGGAGGGTCACCTGATCCGCTGCTTGGAAATGGGAGGTCCAGCTGAGCTGGCTGGCATCAAAGACGGAGACCGCATCCTCCGGGTCAATGGAACATTTGTCGATGAATGTTCGCATTCTGAAGTGAGCAGGATGCAGAAATACTGCAGTGCATTAATCAAATCAATAACAACTCTTAGACCAGTTCTGCTGTGACAAGCATCTTTTTTTCCTGGACAGGTGGTGGACCTGGTGAAAAACAGTGGAACATCTGTCACATTTCACATTCTCGATGAATCCTCCTACAAGCAAGCAAAAGCCCAGGGAGTAAACCTTTCCAACCCTGGAAGCAAGCCAGTTGCCAATGGAGTGGAAAAACATCGTCAAAAACCCAAACTCTGCTACTTGGTTAAGTCCAGCTCAAGCTTTGGGTTTTCTATTCGCTCAGTTGAAGGTAAGGAGAGGATGCAGGGACTCCCAATTCTGAGTAAGTGTTAGAAT
>NW_005187591.1:917655-933115 GCF_000239375.1 Pundamilia nyererei
TCCAGTCACAGAAATAGTTAGACAACCATGCTCATTCATTATAGACTTTTATGTGATTTGCTTTGGGAGTCACCTTCCAGCATGAAGATTTAAAGACCTTTGCAAAGATTTCACTTTTCAGACCCGGACTTTATATCTAACTTGTTGCAGTGTTTTCTGTGCACTTATCTTTGAAAGGTATTTCAGTAGTAATAGATACAAAAAAAATACTATCACAAATTAAAATTAGAATTTTGGTTAAACTTCAAAAGGGATGACTTTTTTCTTTTTAGTCTGTAGAGAGCTATCAAGAAAACTGTTCAATTATGTTTAAAAAAAATCCTTTTTTTATCATCATGTCCAGGTGAGCGTGGACTTTTCATGACAGAAGTGACCCCAGGAGGCACAGCTGAAAGGGCAGGGGTCAAACTCAGTGACCGTCTGGTGGAGATCAACGGGGAAAACGTAGAAAACATCACACACGAAGGAGCAGTGGACAAAATTAAACGGGCAGGCAGCCATATCATGTTCCTACTGGTCGACGAGGAAACAGACAAGTTCTATCAGAAGACTCATGCAAAGATTGGCTCGTGGTTAGCCACAACAAAGTACCTCCCTCAAGAACCACGCATCATCAACATAACCAAAGGATCTGATGGATACGGCTTCACCCTTAGAGAGGAGCCCAATCAAGCAGGCATGATTATAATGACTATGTTTTGTAGATTATACTGTCCAAAGAAGGCTGCATTTTAATAATGTGCTCCATGACTCCATGCAGGACACTTCATCAGGGACATAGAGAGAGGCAGTTCAGCAGAAAAAGCGCGCCTGAAGGAAATGGACAGGCTGGTGGCTGTGGATGGCAGAGATGTGGAGAGCTGCCGCCATGAGGAGGTGGTAGACAGGATCAAGCAGAGTGGCAACAAATGTTGCCTCCTAGTAGTGGACAAAGACACAGACCAAGTGTATAAGCTGGTGAGCCAGGGCGCCAACATCTTGTCTGTTAAGTAATCCCTGTAGGTGGTCTAAATTATATCATGTTGTATCATTCACAGGGGAAAGTTCCTCCTCTGCTTTTCTTGGAGGAGATGAATGATTCCAACTCACCACCCAGTTACACAGAAGCTGTTAACTTACCCATTCCTACAAGATCAAGCACGCCTGCTGCAGAGAGGAAAGAGGAACTCAGGCCTAAACTGTGTAAACTAGAGAAGACCTCAGATGGCTTTGGCTTTCATCTAAATAGCATCCAGGGAGTGTGCGGCCATTACCTTCAAAATGTAAGGCTTAAAATAATGTCCACAATTTGACCATTGACACTTTAAGCACAACTGATAAGTGATAAGACACACTGTGTTCCAGGTGGTGAAGGGTGGAGTAGCTGACAAGGTAGGCATGGAGGATGATGACATTGTGGTTGAGGTGAATGGGGTGAATGTAGAGCAGAGCCATCATGATGACGTGGTGAAGATTATCCAAGGCAGTGGGAATTATCTGGAAATGTTGGTGGCTAAAAAGAGCGTCTATGAAAAGCTCAAAGCTCAAGGAGTGCCTATCACACGCCAGCTCCTCGGGGAAACATCTTACGCTCAAGTCCACAGTGCAAAAACTCCAGAAGCCAGCAGGAAGGAGAGACTAGAGGAAGCAAGACCTACAACCCAGACTGAACCAGAAAGACAGAGGGTGAGAAGTAGTTTCTAATTGTTTCGAAAACATTCATAGTCCCCAGAGAATAAATACTGGCTCTGAGTAGCCCCTGGGTTTCCTTTTAGTGCCACGGCGAGGTTTACAAGGTTTGGTGTAAATAATTCGATGACTGGATGAGAGGAAACTTGTTCAGACATCCATCTTTTCCTAAGAATTCAATTCAGTTTTATTTATATAGCACTAAACAACAGTTGCCTCGAGGCACTGTAAGGTAAAGACTCTACAATAATGCAGAGAAAAGCCCAACAATCAAACAAACCCCTATGAGCAAGCGTTTGGCAAAGATGTGAAGAAAAAAGAACTTCCTTTCAACAGGAAGAAACATCTAGCAGAACCAGGCTCGGGGAATGGCAGCCATCTGCTGTAAGGAAGACAAGACAAAGAATGAACTGTAACATTTATCTGACACTGATGATGACCAAATGCCTTTAAAAAACGTCATTCCCAACATCGTCAGCTGTACTCTGTGGCTGCTGTTTGCATGCTAACACACCAAACTAGGATCAGGAGCATAGTAAACATTAAATCTGCTTGTACTATAACCGCAGAATTTTGGCCTTGGTTATAGTATTTTCATTTGCTTGATAAAATACCTCTCATCACCTTTCCTCAATCATCTCTGAACTAAAAACATACAGGAAAAAAGCTCATTGTCCTTAATAACATCTGTGTTTTCTCTTATTTAGAACTCATCCGTGTCATCATCTTCGTCTACAGAAAGCATTGATGAGAGATTGTGAGGAGCGACCTGAAGGACCCCTCTCCTGATTTGGCCTAATTTGATGTTGATCTGTTTCTTTTTCTTCTGTTTATTTTAACCAGTCAGCTTGGCTTCTCACAAAGACTTAATATCAAAAGATTTTTTTAAGTTGACAGAAACAATAGGACATGAAGTGAAGACTTCAAACTTACTGTCAAAATCTGAATCATCGCAGAGTAGCTGCTTAAACTGTATGACATGGCTGAGAAAAACATCTTTGTGAATATCGAGAAATTTCAGGAACGTTTGCCCAACGATCCTTTGAGCTGCCTTTCGATGAGTGTGTTTGCGGAGATGAGTAATATCCTTCCTACTATGACTAGCACAGCACCGAGAATGAACACAATATTAATACTGCCAGTAAACACTGCGACCTTTAATGTATTCTTTTTTTCTCCTGCTTTTAATAAATGTTCGAAATATTTAAAATTTAATTTGCTGTCTGATTTATAAATAAATGAAAAGTTTTTGAAACACGAATAAACAAAGGTGCGATCTGAAAAAAGATCAACTTCATGAATATCTTTTTGTTGGCAGCTAAAAACAGCATATTTGTCAAAACTTACAGCCACTTCAGGATGTGGATCACAAGCGGCATTTTGATCTTTTCTTTGGAAGAAAAAAAGAAAGATCCAAGGACAGAGGCAGCTTGTGTCATCCGAGAAGCTTTTGGCCTCGCATGGTTATTAAATGTGGATGTATACCGATAAAAGAAAATGATTTGTGCACACCCTGTTTAGAGGAGTGAGAGACCACAAAGTCTGACCCCAGTGGAGCAAGAGGTTCTGGTAGATGAGCATAAAAACAGCAAAAACAAGTGAGGGATCTAAAATTATATGTCATGAAAAAATCCTTCAAATATGCGTTCATACTAAAACATGAGGAAAAAAGAAACCCAAAAGTTAAAGATATTTAAATGTCAAATATATACGTGTCCATTGTCCGATTAATGAGCTTTTCAAATATTCTGATCAAGCAAGCTGCACACCAAGGAGCTGAAACAAAAAAAGGAAAATACAATAAATTCAAATGGGTAAATGCTAACCTACTTTCAAAGCAAATGTGAAAAGGGGGAAATTAATAAAATATATATATTCAACCGAGAGAAGATCAGCTGGGTCTGACTTGAACCCAGCTGGAAAAGTCAGCCTGTCCACCAAAATATTTATCAGCTGATTTTCAAGAGTATAGCAGGTGGCCTTCTCCTTCTTTGAAAAACTGGCACGTTCTATCAGTGTTTTTTATTTTTAAAAGGTAAAGTTAACTCACTGGATATTCTTGTTATTGCATATTCAAAAATATTTTCTTCATAATTATTTAAAAGCAAGGAGAAGAAATCACACCTTGGTTTGCAAATATGTGGTAGTAATACATTATATTTATTATTCCCTCCCAACTAAAGTGGTATCTCCCTAACAGCAACGACTCACAGTACACTCGAGGATCGTGACAATCACGCATCATTCTCCCCACTTTAAATGCTCCTGGTATCATCAGTGTACCATGCAGCCAGGGTTGTGCAGTGATCTGCAGTTTGAAATTTAATCTTTATGTCATTTATAATTAACAGAAAGCATGGTGGTGCAACGGTAAGCACTTTTCCCTTACAACGAGGTCAAATCCACCAGGTCGCCGAGGCCTTTCTGAGTGGAGTGTGCATGATTTCCCTGGTTGCGTGGGTTTCTCCAGGTACTGACAGCTAACTGATAGTTCTAAATGGCTGTTTGCCACTATGCGTTAGCCCTGTGATAGACTGGCCGCCTGTCCAGCATGTACTCTGCCTCTCACCTAAGACAGCTGGCATAGCCTGCAGCGACCCTGAATATGGTATATGCATAATCGATGGATGGTAATTTACAATAAAGTAAAAGGAGTAGGTGTGGTCTTAGTATGCTGCTGTGGCAAATAATCCAAGATGGTGAAAAATGTGGCCTTAAACCAAACCATTTACAATTTCATCCAGCTGAAACGTTGACTGACATATGGTGAACAGGCCCCAGGTCAGCTCCAATCATGACAATGAAGAAAGAAAAGAATGTAGTAAAGAAATGAAACAGTGTTTGTATTTTCAAATAAAAAATCAAAAAAACCTAATAATAATGTTCTGTAAATACTTTAATTTCAAGAGAGTCCAAGTTCAAAGTTGTTCTCTGCGCCCCAAAAGGTCCCCAAAACTTATTCCTCAAAATCCACCATTCCTGATTCAGGAAAAGGCAGTCCAGGTAAATATGTCCAACATATACATATAAAATAATGTAATTTTGGATATCTCTAAATTCCAAATTTAAAAGTTAGCCCATGCATCACGAGTCCAAAGAGAGGTGATGTACTTCAGGAGATCAGAGTGCCATGTGTTTTTCTGGTGCCTGCTTGTGGGCCAGATAAAGGAAGAGGATGCTGGACAAAGCGCTGACCAGGAAGATGACATCAAACCAGCGGTGATAGAAGTTGAACTGCAGCTCTCCCAGAACCTCTGTCACAATGGAGCGATACTCCAATGGCATGCTCATACGCATCAGCAGCACAGATGACACGAAATACATCCCCTATTGGATTGAGATGCACAGAAACGTCTGATTGCCAAATTACAGTTACAGACAATTTGATTCAGTATAACTTGTTATGCAATGTTTACAATCTTACAACTCAGTCTCATGTTTACAACCACAGGTTATTGCTGGTATTTAAATCAACACCGGCAAGTGGAGGCTAGTGCAACATGGAAACAATTGTGTTTGATGTTTATAGACATACTTTTTCTATATATTTTTTATTTAATTTTTACATTTTATTGAGGAACTGTGTGGATTTTTTTCTTTTTTGCACAGAGAGAATTGCGCCTCAGTTTCATTGCTACGATGACAACAAAGATTCACGGTCATTTGTAGGCTGCAGGTTTTCTTAAAAACATAGGCGTAAGGCAGACACACTCACCATGATCTGAGCGAGGACAAGCACAATGACATTGGAAGACTTGCTGCTTGATATTGCGTAGAAAAACTAAAAATAAGCAGCAGAAAATGTTCCATTAAACTGATCATGAGGATCAAGATGAACTGCCTAAAAAGACCTTATGAAGTGACAGCTTTACCTTGGTGAGGGTGATGAGTAAGCCACGTATCGACGTGACGATGATTATTCCCACCAAGATAAAAGAAATGTGTTGGGACCAAAACTTGACCTGAAAAGTGAGAAAGACAAAAAATCAATAAGAAAAACAGTGGCGTGAGAAATAGTGCAGGCAAAAACAAATAAAAGATTTTATTTTGTAGCCATTTATTCATTTAAATTCAAAAGTGACTCCAAGGATCTCTAATTGTGAACTGTGAGAACTCAAAAAAATAATGAGCATGATCAGAGTTCTTGCAGAAAACAAGTCTACATGACATATGATATTGCTGCAGGTCTTGTGTATTACTCATGTTATGGGGACATATTTAACCAGCTAAATTATGGAGACGTGTCTGGAGAACATAAAAAGGCCCCATAACATGAAATTTCAGTAAAAAAAATTTCATTTTTAAACATTAAGGTAAGACAAGTATTGTTTATGTTTGGGTCGAGTCTTATGAACTAATCGAAACACAGCTTTGTGTTTGTGAGTGCATGGGTGTGTGTCTCACATCAAACTGAATGCCCAGGTAGTTCACCGTAATTTCAATGCCCCTCGTCACTGGATCCGTCTTTCCCACTCTATCAAACACTATGTTTATAGTGGCCTATGATTACAAGAAGAATAACATTTTATTACATCTAGTGCAATAAAGATACACAGTGACACTTACTATGTAACCAAAACAATGTATATCATTATGAATGGAAAAAAACAAAAACAAAGTCAGAGTACATTATGTGAATATTCTCACCATGAAGATTTTCCACACACAGTAGATGGAAAAGAAGTAGCCAAGGAAGTTAAAGTATTTTCCCTGGAATGTCTTTGAGTACTCAATTCGCTCCTGCAGATAAAGAAAGGTGGTGTTAAAAAATTTGCAAATCATTTACCCTACATACAAGAAAAGGGCGTAGTGTGTATAAATAAATGTGTCTATAAAGGCAGAATGTGCTGTTATGGTGTCAGAGTCCTCTTGGATTTAATCAAAACATTCAATTAAACAATGGTTTCTATGGAAAACACAGGCATGCACGTCGCTTTGTGCTTCAGACTAAACCTTACCTGCTTAAATCACAAAAATAACAACCACACTTGCCACGTTATTAACATTTTAGAATCAGCATTTTACAAGGAGTAGTGGTGTAATCCTCTATATGGTGGACAGGCAATGTAAATGGTTCACATCATGCTAGGGACTCATGCTAGTGCATATGTTATAAGGACCCTGATATGTTACAGATCAATAACTAAGCTTAACAGAGTAATGATGATGAAAGCTGAACAGCTATTAAGTCATAACATGACCTGAATTCTTTACTTGACACTTACTGAAGAATAAGCAAGAGTGAAAAGGGACCTGAATACTGGACCTGGTTTCAGCAAGAGTCCAGCTAATATTTCAGACAGATATTTGCTGATGTAAAAAATAAGATATTCCAATACATTGGCAGACTCACTGACTCCATTTGTTATGGGTAGTTATTAATTTACTTGCTCAAGTTTTGCCCAACTCTGCCCAGATCAGTTCCCAATATGCATGTTACCACCAGAGTGGTTGGAGAGTGCCCTCTGGTGGGCAAACTATGCAGCATCAACAGTTGTAGCAAGATTGAAGGGTGTTTCTCCTCTCTTGTATAGTCAGTCAATTAGCTGTTGCAAGTGCCAATAAAGATACACCAGCAAATAGCTAGTATCAGATCATACTAGTGGCCCACTGATAAATCGGTTGGGTTCTAATCAAAAGAACAGAAATCACAACTAAGATGGGATGTTCAACTTGTTATAGATGAGGAATTTTAAAAATATATAAAATAAATTAGAGAAGGTCTCCAAAGTCCACAGCAAAGTGTGCGTGTGATCACACATGCACACTTGTTACCTTAGTGGCTTGGAGGTCTACAGTCTCAAGAAAAAGCTGCCGACTCAACTCCTCAAGAGCGTCAACCTCCTGCTGGACCAGAGAGAGGTCTGGAGAAAGAAGTCAAGGATGACTACAAATATTTAAGCCTACTTAAAATGGAGATATTCAGTAGCAGCTGAAAAATCACAGAAATTAGGCTTCAAATAAGACACAAATCCCGTCATGTTGCACCGCGTAAAACTGCTGTGGCAACCCCGTGTGTCAAGTTTTATTCATTATAAGCATAAAGGATACTTTCACTGCCCGTTTGTGTCGAGGTGACACTCTTGATCATGCCCCAGAATCCTGTCTGTTTGTTCTGGTCTTCCCCACGCTGGTACATCTGCCTCCGGGTCATAGCAATTCTTTAAAAATAGTTAAAAAAAAAAAAAAAATCTATGAAATGCGACACAAATATGTTTTTGTAGTTTAAGAAAAAACAAAAAGTCTTTTCTTACCGTTTCTTTTTGCTGACAATCATGTCCATAGTCTGAAGCAGCCGTCTCTCCAGAGCAAGGATGTCACTGTCTGTTACATTTCTATGAACGCAACAAAAGCACAAAGCATAAAGGCAGTGTCATCCTTTGTTTGAGTTCTGCCATGAAAAAAAGATAAAAGTCAGTATGATAATCAGTGAGACTCAGATTAATATAATGCATGATTACAGTCATGGTAAAAAGAATGTACAGCCTATTTCAATTATCAGGATATTATAATAATAAAGCCATCTGGCTAGCAGGCTCTAAAATTATTTAAGAACAAACCATGATGTGACATGTTACACTGTGTCACTATTTCACAAAACGAAGACAAAAACATAGAAGCAGTGTGAAAAACTAAGTATACACCATGATGCAACAGCTTGTGAAACCATTTTAACAGCAGTAACCTCAGTTAACCGTTTCCCAGTTTATCAATCCCACACGTTTGTGAGACTGATAGACGGGGAGTGGGTCTCCTATGCTGAGTACGAGTATGAGGCGTTTGTGCTAATATGCTCTGTTTAGTTTCTGCTACACATGACACTGTTCAATATGACCAAACATCTCCACTCCAAAGATGTCTTGTGGTTTCTTCACATACAAACCAAACTCATGCTGCCACGTTCCTTTTAGAGCAAAGTGGCTTTCTGAAAACCCTCCAAACCAACCACAATTCTTCAGTAGAATCTGAGATATAGCTCTTGGTGTTTTTAGTTTCTCTGAGCATCGCACAGTCTGACCTTGAGGTGACTTTGTTGGGATGTTTACTTCTGGAACGATTTGCAGCTGTCTTAAATGTCTTCCGTTTATGAGTAATGTTTCTTGCTGTTATATAACCCTTCCCAGATTGACAGGCAGTGACAGTCGTTTCTGTAAGATCACTGCAGATATCTTTCCTCCTTGGCACTGTTTTAATACACACCTGAATGCTCCAGACCGGCAAACTGATCTGCTAATGATCACTTAATCAAATGCATTTGATTATCAGCACCTGGCTGTTACTTTCCCTCTTAATTCCTATGGAAGCAGTAAGGGTGGGCTTAGTTTTTCAAACGCTGCTTCTGGATTCATCCATCTTTGTTAAATAAATCATGACACTGTGTAATGTATCATATGCTGTTGTTTAACAGAAGTTGTATTTACCTCATTTTAAGCCCTGCTAAAAATATACTTCCTGTTTCACATAGCATAGCTGAAAGTGATGTCAGAATACACTCACAGTGGAGCTTACCTGAGGAAGTAGGACATGTAGGTGTAGGGACAGTTGACGGCACCAAACCCAGACAGCAGAGCCATGAGAGTGACTCCGATCACACCAACACGACTGATTAGCTGCTCAATGGATAAAATCCCTAACACAACCCCCCCCACAAAGCATCAGACTGAAGCATCACAACTCTTCGCTTGCCCTTCAACACTCTTTCCAAAGTACAATATTAGAGATGGGACCTCTGTATTTAAAAAAAAATTATAATGTTTGAAATACTCTATGCAGTGTGAGAACATAAAAGTGACTGGTGGAAAATAAAGTGAGCTATGTGCACTCACCATGTTTCGGGCTCAAGATGGGGAATGGATCTCCCAACTTCCAGAAGAAATACATGAAGGTAAACCACACCATACAGGCAAAAAGAAACCGCTGTCTCTGCACTGCTCCGAGAGATGTCAAACAGTTTAGAAAACTTTAAGTGATAAAATCAGATTTTTTTTAGTGGGCAAAAGTGGCGAACTTACATAGGCGGATGTTGCTGACAACAAAATAACCAATGTAGAAAGGCACCACAAAGATTAGAACCAGCAGAATCACGTAGAGATTCAGCTTCCAGTGGAAATACCTGGAACTGTTGCAAACACATAAAGGCTCACGTCTTTCATTGACTGTAAGCAACAAAACACACTAAAATCTCACAGAAAATACACCAACCTGCTGCTTAAGGCACCCAGAATCTCAAAGATAATGAGCTCAAACATCGTGCATGAAAAAGCAAAGGTGACAGAGAAAACCACCTGGACAACATAGTGCCGCACCTGCACACAAACAAAAACACATTTAATTAATTACAACGCAACCTAAACACTTACATTTTTCTTATTAGATTTATTATTATCCATCCTGGTGATAATTTGTAAGTAAAGACACTGTACCTCATAGTCTTTGAACAGCTGCCGCATAAAGAACAACCAGCCGAAACCAAAGAACAGAACCTGTGTGAAATAAAGTGGGAGGTATGTGCATACCATCAAATTTCAGCTTATCAGAGCTAGAGATAGTTTGATGGATTTGTTCGAATAAATATGCGCTTAAGTTAAATACGAAAGCATGTCTTCAGCTTCAGGTTTCTGGTATAGGTGCCCGTTCACTAGCTAATTCTCACATTATCACAGCTTACTGGCTATGAAAATGTCCAGTAAGCTGTGGGATCACTGGGATCAATGGCAGTTCAAGTTATCTTTCCCAATTTGCAGCCCTACACCAAAAATGCTTATCACCTATTTGCAATCAGGTGTTGTGCCAAAAAGTGATCGTCTGCCAAAAACTGTTTTTATATGCCAAGTCATCCTGAGCCTCAACATTCCTGTCACAAGCCAAAATCAGGTTTTGGAAGACTTTTATAAATCCTTTATTTATCAAGTAAGGAAAAAAAAACACTTAAAAAAAAAAAAGAGTAATCTGACCAAGAGGACAGCAGAAATTACAACATATATAACAATAGTTCTGGAAACATATTTCAAGTGTCCAAAAGGGACCGGCTTGGTTATAATGTAGGTACAATAACACAGAGTTATGAAGATACTTGAAAAACTGGTAATTTTTAAAGTTTCTATATAAACCCTTTACAAATCCTGTTCACTAAAGTCAATTTACAAATATAAGTAAAGACATTACACTTAAAAAAACACATGGAAACATTGGAAATCAGTTTTTGGCACAACATCGGTCATGGATTTCCACCCACCTTACAAAACAAGCATTCATTCTGCAACAAGCAAATCCAACATTCACAAGTGTGAAGCTGACGAAACTCAGCTAAACCTACTTGTAGAGTGTGAAACTACATAATCCACAAGTTCTCCTGCACAGCAAACCTACTGTATTTCTATCCTCGCAATTCACTAGGAAAAAGCCTGAATGTTCTTTTGTTAAAATCACCATGTAGAGCAAATACACATTAAAGTACTCAAGGGATGTAAACATTCTCAAATTGTACTCTCAAAGCTTACATTTTAGTAAAGGCGCTTTTGCTTAGGTAAGACAACAACTTGTAAGTTGTTGTTATTCTTCTGTTAAATGAAGTTATTTACAACCACAACTCGATATTTAGCAAGGTCTGTAACATCTGTAAACTAGCACCAAGCTAACAGTCTTCAAAATGCGTTTTCGGTGTGATATTGGGAGGATACACTTGAGAGTCAAAGCTTAGACCTGTCACTGCATGTCCGGGTGTACGAAGTTAAACACGAGTTACTACCAGTCGACTCTTCCAGCTCAACATTACCTGTGAGGTGAACATAATGACTGAGTCCACTAGAAACGACATGATGACAGTTTAGTGCGTCGAAAACTAACTGAGCATGTGTAACTGGGTCGAGCACAGCTTCCGTTCACGCTGACATGATAGAAACTCTCCGATCTGAATGCAAATTATTCGTTATGTCGTTAAGAAGCGCATATTTGGAGCAACTGTTATTAAACTGTCATCTTAAAGCAACTGCCCGCGAAGGGACGTCACCGAGATGACTCCTGCAAATACACTTCCGTCTCACAGTTATGACGTCAAAAACAAAAAATAAATTTCGCCAGAAAGTATGGTTTTCATTTTGTAGCAAACCGTGAACGTGGCTATATTATTTACATTTATCAGAAATGTAATTTATTTGACAATTGTTGTTTTTTCCATATGTAAAAACGTAGACGTAAAAAAATAAGCGCAACAAAAACGCACTTCTTACTTTTCTTTACTTCAATAAAGTTAATAAAAAAATGTATTCAACCATAGCGTTAAATTGTTTTCATTGTTTTTAAATAAATTGCGAATTATTTATAAATATCATTTATTTAATCATTCATTCACTTTTTAATACCTGGGGACAAATTTAGAGAGGCAAAACTGGGATGGTTTTGGGTTGGACGTGTGCAGTGGAGGGATAGTGGAAATACTGGGAAAAGTATGCTAACTGTAGATGGAGTTGACAGGCAGGAGACGAAGAAGAAGATCTCAGCGAAGTCAATAGAAGTTGTGAAGGAGGACATGCAGAGGGATGCGACACAGGAGGATCTTCGGGATAGGGTGAGATGGAGGACACTGGAGGCCCCTAAAGGAAGCAGTTTAATGAATAAGATTTATGTATTTAGTATTTGTATTACATTCACTCGTCTCAGCCTTGGAGTAGTTTGAAAAATAGTTATGTTTTCTGACGTCACCCTATGAGGTTTTACCCAAAGTTCCAATGAAAGCCTTAAATGAATATGTTTTACTCAAACTTCTAATTTATTATAATGTGTACTTGACATCAAAATGAAACACTTGTCAGCTGCGTCCTGCAGTCCATGGTTGATTGCAGGCTTTGTGAAACCAGAAATGCACACAAAGTCCCTCCAGAGGGCGTTGTGAGCGCAAAACATGAGCTATGTGGTTCAGCCTGTTGTGGGCGCCTCACCGTTGTTGGCCGGCTGGTGTTCACGGCGGAGTTTGATGTGCGCACAGTGGAAAAGAGTTGGATGAGTAAAAACGGTCTCTATCCTTTTCTAGAGTGAAGTTTCCCGAGACTGACAAATCATAAGGATGAGCGAGATGTTGCAGAGGTAGAAGATTTTAAACTGCTTGGCTTTTTGGCATACAAAGGTGAGTGATTTAGTCTCATGGGTCTATAATTTGTATATGATAGGGCTTTTGATTTATTAATCTTTTAAAGGAATTTTGTTTCATTCACTTGATTAACAACAGGTGATCTGATTTCAGCAAAGTAGTACAACACTTATAATCACTAATTTCTTTGACGTGCAATTATCTACAGTTGTATTTAATTTGGAGTTTGAGCCGTTAGGCTTAAATCCAACCCTGAATCGGTTTAATCATCTCTACTGTGATAACTTTGCGACTTACTCAGGGTATCATCTGAAAGTCTTTGCGCACTTAATTTATAGATGTATAGAAATATTTTGAACTGCACTAAATGCTAAATGCTTTATGGAGTAAAATCTCTGTAAAAAAATGTACATTGTTGAATACAGGAGTTTAACTGGCTTTCTGAGTAAGATAAAGTGAGTTTGCCTTTTCAGCCTTCATTCTGCATCACTGGATCATCTTTTTTTTTTTTAAATTATAAGAGAGGGTATATTCACACAGGAGCAGACTATAATCATTTGTTAAATCTCAGTAACTCTCGTTTTCTCTCTGTTGAATGAGCAGTGAAGAAGATGATGATCCAGGCCTCCTGTCTGCAGCTGTGTTCACTCTTGCTTATGGCAGGACGCCTACAAGGTGAGTGTGCCAAACCACGCTTATAGCATAAGGAAAAAGCTAAAGTGAGGATGTTCTGTACATCAGCTTATGATTTTCTCTGGTGGTTGATCCAGCTAGAGTAACAGCAACCCAGCATCTCGAAGCACCGGTGGAGAAGCCTTTCACTCTGACCTGCAGTCTTTCAAAGGAGCGAGGTGAATCCCTGAGACAGGTGCGTTGGCTAGATGTCCAGAACAAGACCCTGCTGACCTACCAGCCTGGCAACAGGGAGAGTGTGAGCGGACAGCAGCATGTGGAACTCGCCCCGTCGTCTGCGAAGGACACCTCGTCTATCATCATTCGCAGGGTGGGCTTCCGTGATGAAGGCTGCTACACTTGCATATTTGACCTGCACCCTACTGGTTCAAAGCAGGGATCAACGTGTCTCACAGTGACTTGTGAGTAAGCCCATTAATGATAACAGATTAACATTAATGATCTTGGTGCAACAGCAGTATGTTATAGTTTAGGTAAATCCTGTGTGCTTGTACACATTTCTGAAGCTGTACCAATCTGTTACAGGACAGAATGAGTAGCTTGCCTGTATGGATTAAGGTACTGATCCTTTACAGCAGTGTTTCTGGCTCAGTTCAGAGACCTCTGGTGGACTTCAGTGCATTCTTCTCAAATTCCTGTAATCAACGTAATGTCTTCTGCTCCATAAAATGGCTAAAAATAAAAGTTTATATGATGCTGTTATTGCACTGAATGTAAAGTGAGTATCAGTCTGCACAGCCATAATTGAACGAAAAATGAATGAATTGTAATGCAAGCTGACCTACAGGCTTTGCATGGGTGAAAGTTCAAAATGTAATTTTTTTTCAAACAAAAGCACACTAAACATGCAGGTCTCTTGTATTTAAACCACAGTGAAAATCTTCTATGGCATAGTAAGAATGGCTGCGAACTAGTTGGGAAGACCTGCTCTGGAAGCCAGTTTGAGTAATGATCCCCTTGACACAAGGAAGGAGGCAGATGTCATTCACAGGGTCAAACTGAAGAGCTCAATTGTTCTGAAGCGGAAGTAAAATGGCCTGTCAACTGGTTGATACACCATTAGTATCATCAGTGTCGTCTGTTTTTGAATGAGAAAATGTGAGATGTGCTACAATAGCTGCTGGTATATTTGAGAAATAACAAAGATTGAAATTGAGACGCCACACGAGAATCATAAAAGCCAGTCAGCTGAATGGAGTTTCCATCATTTCTGTCCTCAGTGGTGCACCATTTCTTAACTGATTTTGGATGCCTGCCCTTTGCACCCGACCGTTAACACTGAAAATATGTGAATACTGATATCCCTAACCACTGCTCACCTCTGAACAAGAGTTGATGAGTATGTTGAAACTCAGCCAGTCATGTTAATAAAGAGCCGTGGAGCAGTGGGAGGAGGGCTCTAACCAAAAACAGCTGGTGTGGATTCCAGTGACTGGTTTCTGTTTGGGCGTCTCATATTTCTGAATATTAACATTGTCCTGTTTGCACCCTTTATCTGCCTTTTTCTTTTCTTTATCTTATCTTCTCATCCATCATTCTTTCACTGACTAGTGTTTTTTTCTCTTTTTAAATCTCCAGCTCAAGTCACCGTTGATGGTAACAAAACAGCAGTTAGCGGCAAAAAGGTTTCCCTTTTATGCTCCTATGGTTTGCCAGAAAAAGTTCAACAGATAATGTGGAGGCACATTTCTGCTCAAGGAGAATCCACGGATGTAGCCTCCTTTGCAAAACGGAGCGACCCCATGATCGAGCCACCCTACCAGGGGAGAGTCTGGCTCACTTCCTCCCTGTCTGACAGTCAGCTTACCATCCAGCCTGTTGCCATCCAGGACGAAGGCTGTTACACTTGCATCTATGAAACACGTTCTGATGGGCTGAAGACCTCCACAGTTTGTCTCTCCACCTACGGTAAACACCTGTTTTCACAGTGGGCTATTACTGGTGATGCTGTTGTGGTTCAGTATTGTAAAAGGATAATCCACACAAGAACTCAGTATTTGTACAAACCCTGAG